>NW_026696253.1:0-38002 GCF_030435755.1 Ochotona princeps | reverse complement strand
TGGTTTCACATGCCACCAACTCCACATTCACAGGCAACTTCAGCGCACAGCCGTTTTCAGATAGCCCTCAATGCAAAGGCTCTAGACGCAAATATTGGTGTGAGAGCTAATTCAATCAAGGAAACACTGCATGTTGGTGAAGGGCATATTGAAGAAGGATCAGCCGAGTGGTTCTTGTGGGAGAACAACTCCATTTGGCTCACTAACTTCACACACCATCAGGCTTCCAAGCAGCTCTCAAGGAAACTCAGTTTTCACACTCTATGCTTAGTGCCCTTTGAGTGCATTATCTAGGAATGAACCTGGTAGAGCATCCCACACAAACGAATGCTCCACATGCGGGTTTCACATGCCACCAACTCCACATTCACAGGCAACTTCAGCGCCACAGCCGTTTTCAGATAGCACTCAATGCAAAGGCTCTAGACGCAAATATTGGTGTGAGAGCTAATTCAATCAAGGAAACACTGCATGTTGGTGAAGGGCATATTGAAGAAGGATCAGCCGAGTGGTTCTTGTGGGAGAACAACTCCATTTGGCTCACTAACTTCACACACCATCAGGCTTCCAAGCAGCTCTCAAGGAAACTCAGTTTTCACACTCTATGCTTAGTGCCCTTTGAGTGCCTAGGACTGAAATGAAGCATGGAGAGCATCCCACACAAACGAATGCTCCACATGCGGGTTTCACATGCCACCAACTCCACATTCACAGGCAACTTCAGCACCACAGCCGTTTTCAGATAGTCCACAATGCAAAGGCTCTAGATGCAAATATTGGTGTGAGAGCTAATTCAATCAAGGAAACACTGCATGTTGGTGAAGGGCATATTGAAGAAGGATCAGCCGAGTGGTTCTTGTGGGAGAACAACTCCATTTGGCTCACTAACTTCACACACCATCAGGCTTCCAAGCAGCTCTCAAGGAAACTCAGTTTTCACACTCTATGCTTAGTGCCCTTTGAGTGCATTATCTAGGAATGAACCTGGTAGAGCATCCCACACAAACGAATGCTCCACATGCGGGTTTCACATGCCACCAACTCCACATTCACAGGCAACTTCAGCGCCACAGACGTTTTCAGATAGCCCTCAATGCAAAGGCTCTAGACGCAAATATTGGTGTGAGAGCTAATTCAATCAAGGAAACACTGCATGATGGTGAAGGGCATATTGAAGAAGGATCAGCCGAGTGGTTCTTGTGGGAGAACAACTCCATTTGGCTCACTAACTTCACACACCATCAGGCTTCCAAGCAGCTCTCAAGGAAACTCAGTTTTCACACTCTATGCTTAGTGCCCTTTGAGTGCATTATCTAGGAATGAACCTGGTAGAGCATCCCACACAAGCGAATGCTCCACATGCGGGTTTCACATGCCACCAACTCCACATTCACAGGCAACTTCAGCGCCACAGCCGTTTTCAGATAGCCCTCAATGCAAAGGCTCTAGACGCAAATATTGGTGTGAGAGCTAATTCAATCAAGGAAACACTGCATGTTGGTGAAGGGCATATTGAAGAAGGATCAGCCGAGTGGTTCTTGTGGGAGAACAACTCCATTTGGCTCACTAACTTCACACACCATCAGGCTTCCAAGCAGCTCTCAAGGAAACTCAGTTTTCACACTCTATGCTTAGTGCCCTTTGAGTGCATTATCTAGGAATGAACCTGGTAGAGCATCCCACACAAACGAATGCTCCACATGCGGGTTTCACATGCCACCAACTCCACATTCACAGGCAACTTCAGCGCCACAACCGTTTTCAGATAGCCCTCAATGCAAAGGCTCTAGACGCAAATATTGGTGTGAGAGCTAATTCAATCAAGGAAACACTGCATGTTGGTGAAGGGCATATTGAAGAAGGATCAGCCGAGTGGTTCTTGTGGGAGAACAACTCCATTTGGCTCACTAACTTCACACACCATCAGGCTTCCAAGCAGCTCTCAAGGAAACTCAGTTTTCACACTCTATGCTTAGTGCCCTTTGAGTGCATTATCTAGGAATGAACCTGGTAGAGCATCCCACACAAACGAATGCTCCACATGCGGGTTTCACATGCCACCAACTCCACATTCACAGGCAACTTCAGCGCCACAGCCGTTTTCAGATAGCCCTCAATGCAAAGGCTCTAGACGCAAATATTGGTGTGAGAGCTAATTCAATCAAGGAAACACTGCATGTTGGTGAAGGGCATATTGAAGAAGGATCAGTCGAGTGGTTCTTGTGGGAGAACAACTCCATTTGGCTCACTAACTTCACACACCATCAGGCTTCCAAGCAGCTCTCAAGGAAACTCAGTTTTCACACTCTATGCTTAGTGCCCTTTGAGTGCATTATCTAGGAATGAACCTGGTAGAGCATCCCACACAAACGAATGCTCCACATGCGGGTTTCACATGCCACCAACTCCACATTCACAGGCAACTTCAGCGCCACAGCCGTTTTCAGATAGCCCTCAATGCAAAGGCTCTAGACGCAAATATTGGTGTGAGAGCTAATTCAATCAAGGAAACACTGCATGTTGGTGAAGGGCATATTGAAGAAGGATCAGCTGAGTGGTTCTTGTGGAGAACAACTCCATTTGGCTCACTAACTTCACACACCATCAGGCTTCCAAGCAGCTCTCAAGGAAACTCAGTTTTCACACTCTATGCTTAGTGCCCTTTGAGTGCATTATCTAGGAATGAACCTGGTAGAGCATCCCACACAAACAAATGCTCCACATGCGGGTTTCACATGCCACCAACTCCACATTCACAGGCAACTTCAGCGCCACAGCCGTTTTCAGATAGCCCTCAATGCAAAGGCTCCTGACGCAAATATTGGTGTGAGAGCTAATTCAATCAAGGAAACACTGCATGTTGGTGAAGGGCATATTGAAGAAGGATCAGCCGAGTGGTTCTTGTGGGAGAACAACTCCATTTGGCTCACTAACTTCACACACCATCAGGCTTCCAAGCAGCTCTCAAGGAAACTCAGGTTTCACACTCTATGCTTAGTGCCCTTTGAGTGCATTATCTAGGAATGAACCTGGTAGAGCATCCCACACAAACGAATGCTCCACATGCGGGTTTCACATGCCACCAACTCCACATTCACAGGCAACTTCAGCGCCACAGCCGTTTTCAGATAGCCCTCAATGCAAAGGCTCTAGACGCAAATATTGGTGTGAGAGCTAATTCAATCAAGGAAACACTGCATGTTGGTGAAGGGCATATTGAAGAAGGATCAGCCGAGTGGTTCTTGTGGGAGAACAACTCCATTTGGCTCACTAACTTCACACACCATCAGGCTTCCAAGCAGCTCTCAAGGAAACTCAGTTTTCACACTCTATGCTTAGTGCCCTTTGAGTGCATTATCTAGGAATGAACCTGGTAGAGCATCCCACACAAACGAATGCTCCACATGCGGGTTTCACATGCCACCAACTCCACATTCACAGGCAACTTCAGCGCCACAGCCGTTTTCAGATAGCCCTCAATGCAAAGGCTCTAGACGCAAATATTGGTGTGAGAGCTAATTCAATCAAGGAAACACTGCATGTTGGTGAAGGGCATATTGAAGAAGGATCAGCCGAGTGGTTCTTGTGGGAGAACAACTCCATTTGGCTCACTAACTTCACACACCATCAGGCTTCCAAGCAGCTCTCAAGGAAACTCAGTTTTCACACTCTATGCTTAGTGCCCTTTGAGTGCATTATCTAGGAATGAACCTGGTAGAGCATCCCACACAAACGAATGCTCCACATGCGGGTTTCACATGCCACCAACTCCACATTCACAGGCAACTTCAGCGCCACAGCCGTTTTCAGATAGCCCTCAATGCAAAGGCTCCTGACGCAAATATTGGTGTGAGAGCTAATTCAATCAAGGAAACACTGCATGTTGGTGAAGGGCATATTGAAGAAGGATCAGCCGAGTGGTTCTTGTGGGAGAACAACTCCATTTGGCTCACTAACTTCACACACCATCAGGCTTCCAAGCAGCTCTCAAGGAAACTCAGTTTTCACACTCTATGCTTAGTGCCCTTTGAGTGCATTATCTAGGAATGAACCTGGTAGAGCATCCCACACAAACGAATGCTCCACATGCGGGTTTCACATGCCACCAACTCCACATTCACAGGCAACTTCAGCGCCACAGCCGTTTTCAGATAGCCCTCAATGCAAAGGCTCTAGACGCAAATATTGGTGTGAGAGCTAATTCAATCAAGGAAACACTGCATGTTGGTGAAGGGCATATTGAAGAAGGATCAGCCGAGTGGTTCTTGTGGGAGAACAACTCCATTTGGCTCACTAACTTCACACACCATCAGGCTTCCAAGCAGCTCTCAAGGAAACTCAGTTTTCACACTCTATGCTTAGTGCCCTTTGAGTGCATTATCTAGGAATGAACCTGGTAGAGCATCCCACACAAACGAATGCTCCACATGCGGGTTTCACATGCCACCAACTCCACATTCACAGGCAACTTCAGCGCCACAGCCGTTTTCAGATAGCCCTCAATGCAAAGGCTCTAGACGCAAATATTGGTGTGAGAGCTAATTCAATCAAGGAAACACTGCATGTTGGTGAAGGGCATATTGAAGAAGGATCAGCCGAGTGGTTCTTGTGGGAGAACAACTCCATTTGGCTCACTAACTTCACACACCATCAGGCTTCCAAGCAGCTCTCAAGGAAACTCAGTTTTCACACTCTATGCTTAGTGCCCTTTGAGTGCATTATCTAGGAATGAACCTGGTAGAGCATCCCACAGAAGCGAATGCTCCACATGCGGGTTTCACATGCCACCAACTCCACATTCACAGGCAACTTCAGCGCCACAGCCGTCTTCAGATAGCCCTCGATGCAAAGGCTCTAGACGCAAATATTCGTGTGAGAGCTAATTCAATCAAGGAAACACTGCATGTTGGTGAAGGGCATATTGAAGAAGGATCAGCCGAGTGGTTCTTGTGGGAGAACAACTCCATTTGGCTCACTAACTTCACACACCATCAGGCTTCCAAGCAGCTCTCAAGGAAACTCAGTTTTCACACTCTATGCTTAGTGCCCTTTGAGTGCATTATCTAGGAATGAACCTGGTAGAGCATCCCACACAAACGAATGCTCCACATGCGGGTTTCACATGCCACCAACTCCACATTCACAGGCAACTTCAGCGCCACAGCCGTTTTCAGATAGCCCTCAATGCAAAGGCTCTAGACGCAAATATTGGTGTGAGAGCTAATTCAATCAAGGAAACACTGCATGTTGGTGAAGGGCATATTTTTTTTTTTTATTGTTAATTATTTTGCATTATGTGACAGTTTCATAGGCTCTGGGAATCCCCCCCTCCCTCCCCCTCCCCTCCCCCCGGTGGATTCCTCCACCTTGATGCAGTATTACAGTTCAAATTCAATCAAGATTCTTTCATTGCAAACATATACCAAGCATAGAGTCCAGCTACTTATTGTCCAGATTGGTTGAACAGTTTCTTGGGGAGACCTTTTCTGGTCTGAAGTTTGAGCTGGCAGAATATCATCACAGTCAATTAAGAGTCCCAATATAACATCAACAGCAATTTGCAATGTTATGGAATTGACATGGTTTTGAGTAAGTAACCAGTGTATTAAAAAGAAAAAAAAAAAAATAAGGAAAACAAGTCCTAGCCACAACCTATGATTAGCTCATTGACATTTCAATTTAGTTCATATACAGGACCGGCTGCTCTATACCTTAAAATGGCCATAAGGCACCATTCAGCTGTTTCGTGTCCATTTCATCTTAGTATTTAGCCAGTTGTTGTGTTGAAGTAAAATTTTGCTGATCTTGGCAGATTTTAGGATAATCCAGACTGGCTTGTAACTCTAACAAGATATATGTCAACATTTTAGGTGCAGAACATTTTTTTTTTTTTTTGGGGGGGGGAGTGTGCAGGAAAATCCTCAGCACCATGGTGAGGAGTAAAACTAATCTTTGTGACCCACCCAGCGAGGCATGAGCCAATCCATGCCAGCTCTTTCCTGTCACATTTCAAGTTCTACTTTCTGTTGTTTATTTATTTTAGGTTTTTTTTTTTTTTTTTTTTTAGTTTGTATGATTGTTTGTTTGCTGTGAGGGGTTTTCGAAGCGATCCCGATGGTCAAAAAACTCAATACAAAGACTCCTAGAACTCATACGAGAATTTGGCAGAGTGGCAGGATACAAGATAAATGAACAAAAATCAACAGCCATGGTGTATGCAAATGGCCGCAAGATGGAAGAAGATCTAACCAACAAGCTACCATTCAAAATAACAGAGAAAAGCATGAAATATCTGGGAATAAATTTAACCAAAATCGTAGATGACCTTTATGAAGAAAATTACAAAACACTCAAAAATCAAATAGAACAAGACCTCGAAAGATGGAACAACATCCCATGCTCCTGGATAGGCAAAATTAATATCATCAAAATGTCTATACTACCACAAGCAATATATACATTCAATGCAATCCCAATCAAATTACCCACAGCATTCTTCATCGAACTGGAAAAAATGATACACAGATTCATCTGGAAACACAAAAAACCACGAATAGCCAGAACCACTCTGAAGAACAGGCACTTAACAGGGGGAATCACAGTACCGGATCTATGGACATACTATAGGGCAGTGGTCATCAAAACAGCCTGGTACTGGCACAAAGATAGAGAGGAAGATCAGTGGAGCAGAATAGAAACAACAGATGGAAACCCACACAGATACAATCAATTAATCTTCGACAAAAAGACAGACAACAACCCAAGCAAATGGAAAGGTCTGTTCAATAAATGCTGTTGGGACAACTGGTTAATAGCCTGCAGAAACAAAAAGATAGACCCACATCTCTCACCATACACCAAGATCGAATCTAAATGGATAAAAGACCTAAACCTACATCCAGAAACCTTCAAACTTTTGGAAGAAAATGTTGGAAACACACTGCAACACTTAGGGGTAGGCCCTCACTTCCTAAAAAAGACTCCAAATGCAGTAGAAATCGAGACCAAAATAAACAATTGGGACCTCATCAAACTAAAAAGCTTCTGTACAGCTAGAGAAACAATCAATAAAGTAAAAAGGCAACCCACAGAATGGGAGAAGATCTTCGCACACGACATAGGTGATAGAGGGCTAATCTCCAGAATATACAAAGATCTCCAGAGAAACCAAAACACCAGAACAAACAAACTGCTCAAGAAATGGGCACGGGAAATGGGCAAACACTTCACAAAAGAACAAACCCAAATGGCAAACAAGCATATGAAAAAATGCTCAAGTTCCCTGGCAATAAGGGAAATCCAAATGAAGACAACAATGAGGTACCACCTAACTCCAGTAAGGATGGCACACATACATAATACCACCAACACTTGCTGGCGAGGATGTGGGGAAAAGGGAACCCTTCTCCACTGCTGGTGGGAGTGTAGACTTGTACAGCCTCTATGGGAATCAGTTTGGCGAATACTCAAACAACTGAAAATCAACATACCATATGATCCAGCAATAGCACTCCTTGGGATATATCCAAAACATCTTCTACTCAAGAAACCAACATGCACACCTATGTTCATAGCAACACAATCTACGATCGCAAAAACCTGGAAGCAGCCAAAATGCCCATCAGTGGAAGACTGGCTAAGAAAGTTATGGTTCATCTACTCCATGGAATACTACTCAGCTATTAAGAAAAACGAAATGCAATTCTTTGTGGACAAATGGGCCCGACTGGAATCCATCATGCTAAGAGAAATGAACCAATCCCAAAAGGTTAAATACCACATGTTTGCCTTAATCTGAGATGAAAAGAGAACAACTTGGAAAATAGTACCTGTATATTGTAATATTAGTGCAATCTCTTATAACCTGTATCCAATGCAATAAGATAAGGCGATATAATCTATAAACCAACAATTAATGTCAGAATACTTAAGATCTACATCGAAAATCTGTAAAACCTACTATACCCTCAATACGCTATGTTAACCTGTAATGGGGGGGAGTGCAGGGAAATCTTTCAGGACCATAAAAAGAGGGTGAAGGGCATATTGAAGAAGGATCAGCCGAGTGGTTCTTGTGGGAGAACAACTCCATTTGGCTCACTAACTTCACACACCATCAGGCTTCCAAGCAGCTCTCAAGGAAACTCAGTTTTCACACTCTATGCTTAGTGCCCTTTGAGTGCATTATCTAGGAATGAACCTGGTAGAGCATCGCACACAAACAAATGCTCCACATGCGGGTTTCACATGCCACCAACTCCACATTCACAGGCAACTTCAGCGCCACAGCCGTTTTCAGATAGCCCTCAATGCAAAGGCTCTAGACGCAAATATTGGTGTGAGAGCTAATTCAATCAAGGAAACACTGCATGTTGGTGAAGGGCATATTGAAGAAGGATCAGCCGAGTGGTTCTTGTGGGAGAACAACTCCATTTGGCTCACTAACTTCACACACCATCAGGCTTCCAAGCAGCTCTCAAGGAAACTCAGTTTTCACACTCTATGCTTAGTGCCCTTTGAGTGCCTAGGACTGAAATGAAGCATGGAGAGCATCCCACACAAACGAATGCTCCACATGCGGGTTTCACATGCCACCAACTCCACATTCACAGGCAACTTCAGCACCACAGCCGTTTTCAGATAGTCCACAATGCAAAGGCTCTAGACGCAAATATTGGTGTGAGAGCTAATTCAATCAAGGAAACACTGCATGTTGGTGAAGGGCATATTGAAGAAGGATCAGCCGAGTGGTTCTTGTGGGAGAACAACTCCATTTGGCTCACTAACTTCACACACATTCAGGCTTCCAAGCAGCTCTCAAGGAAACTCAGTTTTCACACTCTATGCTTAGTGCCCTTTGAGTGCATTATCTAGGAATGAACCTGGTAGAGCATCCCACACAAACGAATGCTCCACATGCGGGTTTCACATGCCACCAACTCCACATTCACAGGCAACTTCAGCGCCACAGCCGTTTTCAGATAGCCCTCAATGCAAAGGCTCTAGACGCAAATATTGGTGTGAGAGCTAATTCAATCAAGGAAACACTGCATGTTGGTGAAGGGCATATTGAAGAAGGATCAGCCGAGTGGTTCTTGTGGGAGAACAACTCCATTTGGCTCACTAACTTCACACACCATCAGGCTTCCAAGCAGCTCTCAAGGAAACTCAGTTTTCACACTCTATGCTTAGTGCCCTTTGAGTGCATTATCTAGGAATGAACCTGGTAGAGCATCCCACACAAACAAATGCTCCACATGCGGGTTTCACATGCCACCAACTCCACATTCACAGGCAACTTCAGCGCCACAGCCGTTTTCAGATAGCCCTCAATGCAAAGGCTCTAGACGCAAATATTGGTGTGAGAGCTAATTCAATCAAGGAAACACTGCATGTTGGTGAAGGGCATATTGAAGAAGGATCAGCCGAGTGGTTCTTGTGGGAGAACAACTCAATTTGGCTCACTAACTTCACACACCATCAGGCTTCCAAGCAGCTCTCAAGGAAACTCAGTTTTCACACTCTATGCTTAGTGCCCTTTGAGTGCATTATCTAGGAATGAACCTGGTAGAGCATCCCACACAAACGAATGCTCCACATGCGGGTTTCACATGCCACCAACTCCACATTCACAGGCAACTTCAGCGCCACAGCCGTTTTCAGATAGCCCTCAATGCAAAGGCTCTAGACGCAAATATTGGTGTGAGAGCTAATTCAATCAAGGAAACACTGCATGTTGGTGAAGGGCATATTGAAGAAGGATCAGCCGAGTGGTTCTTGTGGGAGAACAACTCCATTTGGCTCACTAACTTCACACACCATCAGGCTTCCAAGCAGCTCTCAAGGAAACTCAGTTTTCACATTCTATGTTTAGTGCTCTTTGTGTGCCTAGGACTGAAATGAAGTTTGGTCAGCATCCCACACAAACGAATGCTCCACATGCGGGTTTCACATGCCACCAACTCCACATTCACAGGCAACTTCAGCGCCACAGCCGTTTTCAGATAGCCCTCAATGCAAAGGCTCTAGACGCAAATATTGGTGTGAGAGCTAATTCAATCAAGGAAACACTGCATGTTGGTGAAGGGCATATTGAAGAAGGATCAGCCGAGTGGTTCTTGTGGGAGAACAACTCCATTTGGCTCACTAACTTCACACACCATCAGGCTTCCAAGCAGCTCTCAAGGAAACTCAGTTTTCACACTCTATGCTTAGTGCCCTTTGAGTGCATTATTTAGGAATGAACCTGGTAGAGCATCCCACACAAACGAATGCTCCACATGCGGGTTTCACATGCCACCAACTCCACATTCACAGGCAACTTCAGCGCCACAGCCGTTTTCAGATAGCCCTCAATGCAAAGGCTCTAGACGCAAATATTGGTGTGAGAGCTAATTCAATCAAGGAAACACTGCATGTTGGTGAAGGGCATATTGAAGAAGGATCAGCCGAGTGGTTCTTGTGGGAGAACAACTCCATTTGGCTCACTAACTTCACACACCATCAGGCTTCCAAGCAGCTCTCAAGGAAACTCAGTTTTCACACTCTATGCTTAGTGCCCTTTGAGTGCATTATCTAGGAATGAACCTGGTAGAGCATCCCACACAAACAAATGCTCCACATGCGGGTTTCACATGCCACCAACTCCACATTCACAGGCAACTTCAGCGCCACAGCCGTTTTCAGATAGCCCTCAATGCAAAGGCTCTAGACGCAAATATTGGTGTGAGAGCTAATTCAATCAAGGAAACACTGCATGTTGGTGAAGGGCATATTGAAGAAGGATCAGCCGAGTGGTTCTTGTGGGAGAACAACTCCATTTGGCTCACTAACTTCACACACCATCAGGCTTCCAAGCAGCTCTCAAGGAAACTCAGTTTTCACACTCTATGCTTAGTGCCCTTTGAGTGCATTATCTAGGAATGAACCTGGTAGAGCATCCCACACAAACGAATGCTCCACATGCGGGTTTCACATGCCACCAACTCCACATTCACAGGCAACTTCAGCGCCACAGCCGTTTTCAGATAGCCCTCAATGCAAAGGCTCTAGACGCAAATATTGGTGTGAGAGCTAATTCAATCAAGGAAACACTGCATGTTGGTGAAGGGCATATTGAAGAAGGATCAGCCGAGTGGTTCTTGTGGGAGAACAACTCCATTTGGCTCACTAACTTCACACACCATCAGGCTTCCAAGCAGCTCTCAAGGAAACTCAGTTTTCACACTCTATGTTTAGTGCTCTTTGTGTGCCTAGGACTGAAATGAAGCTTGGTCAGCATCCCACACAAACAAATGCTCCACATGCGGGTTTCACATGTCACCAACTCCACATTCACAGGCAACTTCAGCGCCACAGCCGTTTTCAGATAGCCCTCAATGCAAAGGCTCTAGACGCAAATATTGGTGTGAGAGATAATTCAATCAAGGAAACACTGCATGTTGGTGAAGGGCATATTGAAGAAAGATCAGCCGAGTGGTTCTTGTGGGAGAACAACTCCATTTGGCTCACTAACTTCACACACCATCAGGCTTCCAAGCAGCTCTCAAGGAAACTCAGTTTTCACACTCTATGTTTAGTGCCCTTTGAGTGCATTATCTAGGACTGAACCTGGTAGAGCATCCCACACAAACAAATGCTCCACATGCGGGTTTCACATGCCACCAACTCCACATTCACAGGCAACTTCAGCGCCACAGCCGTTTTCAGATAGCACTCAATGCAAAGGCTCTAGACGCAAATATTGGTGTGAGAGCTAATTCAATCAAGGAAACACTGCATGTTGGTGAAGGGCATATTGAAGAAGGATCAGCCGAGTGGTTCTTGTGGGAGAACAACTCCATTTGGCTCACTAACTTCACACACCATCAGGCTTCCAAGCAGCTCTCAAGGAAACTCAGTTTTCACACTCTATGCTTAGTGCCCTTTGAGTGCATTATCTAGGAATGAACCTGGTAGAGCATCCCACACAAACGAATGCTCCACATGCGGGTTTCACATGCCACCAACTCCACATTCACAGGCAACTTCAGCGCCACAGCCGTTTTCAGATAGCCCTCAATGCAAAGGCTCTAGACGCAAATATTGGTGTGAGAGCTAATTCAATCAAGGAAACACTGCATGTTGGTGAAGGGCATATTGAAGAAGGATCAGCCGAGTGGTTCTTGTGGGAGAACAACTCCATTTGGCTCACTAACTTCACACACCATCAGGCTTCCAAGCAGCTCTCAAGGAAACTCAGTTTTCACACTCTATGCTTAGTGCCCTTGGAGTGCCTAGGACTGAAATGAAGCATGGAGAGCATCCCACACAAACGAATGCTCCACATGCGGGTTTCACATGCCACCAACTCCACATTCACAGGCAACTTCTAGCAAAACAGCCGTTTTCAGATAGTCCACAATGCAAAGGCTCTAGACGCAAATATTGGTGTGAGAGCTAATTCAATCAAGGAAACACTGCATGTTGGTGAAGGGCATATTGAAGAAGGATCAGCCGAGTGGTTCTTGTGGGAGAACAACTCCATTTGGCTCACTAACTTCACACACCATCAGGCTTCCAAGCAGCTCTCAAGGAAACTCAGTTTTCACACTCTATGCTTAGTGCCCTTTGAGTGCATTATCTAGGAATGAACCTGGTAGAGCATCCCACAGAAGCGAATGATCCACATGCGGGTTTCACATGCCACCAACTCCACATTCACAGGCAACTTCAGCGCCACAGCCGTTTTCAGATAGCCCTCAATGCAAAGGCTCTAGACGCAAATATTGGTGTGAGAGCTAATTCAATCAAGGAAACACTGCATGTTGGTGAAGGGCATATTGAAGAAGGATCAGCCGAGTGGTTCTTGTGGGAGAACAACTCCATTTGGCTCACTAACTTCACACACCATCAGGCTTCCAAGCAGCTCTCAAGGAAACTCAGTTTTCACACTCTATGCTTAGTGCCCTTTGAGTGCATTATCTCGGAATGAACCTGGTAGAGCATCCCACACAAACAAATGCTCCACATGCGGGTTTCACATGCCACCAACTCCACATTCACAGGCAACTTCAGCGCCACAGCCGTTTTCAGATAGCCCTCAATGCAAAGGCTCTAGACACAAATATTGGTGTGAGAGCTAATTCAATCAAGGAAACACTGCATGTTGGTGAAGGGCATATTGAAGAAGGATCAGCCGAGTGGTTCTTGTGGGAGAACAACTCCATTTGGCTCACTAACTTCACACACCATCAGGCTTCCAAGCAGCTCTCAAGGAAACTCAGTTTTCACACTCTATGCTTAGTGCCCTTTGAGTGCATTATCTAGGAATGAACCTGGTAGAGCATCCCACAGAAGCGAATGCTCCACACGCGGGTTTCACATGCCACCAACTCCACATTCACAGGCAACTTCAGCGCCACAGCCGTCTTCAGATAGCCCTCAATGCAAAGGCTCTAGACGCAAATATTCGTGTGAGAGCTAATTCAATCAAGGAAACACTGCATGTTGGTGAAGGGCATATTGAAGAAGGATCAGCCGAGTGGTTCTTGTGGGAGAACAACTCCATTTGGCTCACTAACTTCACACACCATCAGGCTTCCAAGCAGCTCTCAAGGAAACTCAGTTTTCACACTCTATGCTTAGTGCCCTTTGAGTGCATTATCTAGGAATGAACCTGGTAGAGCATCCCACACAAACGAATGCTCCACATGCGGGTTTCACATGCCACCAACTCCACATTCACAGGCAACTTCAGCGCCACAGCCGTTTTCAGATAGCCCTCAATGCAAAGGCTCTAGACGCAAATATTGGTGTGAGAGCTAATTCAATCAAGGAAACACTGCATGTTGGTGAAGGGCATATTGAAGAAGGATCAGCCGAGTGGTTCTTGTGGGAGAACAACTCCATTTGGCTCACTAACTTCACACACCATCAGGCTTCCAAGCAGCTCTCAAGGAAACTCAGTTTTCACACTCTATGCTTAGTGCCCTTTGAGTGCATTATCTAGGAATGAACCTGGTAGAGCATCCCACACAAACAAATGCTCCACATGCGGGTTTCACATGCCACCAACTCCACATTCACAGGCAACTTCAGCGCCACAGCCGTTTTCAGATAGCCCTCAATGCAAAGGCTCTAGACGCAAATATTGGTGTGAGAGCTAATTCAATCAAGGAAACACTGCATGTTGGTGAAGGGCATATTGAAGAAGGATCAGCCGAGTGGTTCTTGTGGGAGAACAACTCCATTTGGCTCACTAACTTCACACACCATCAGGCTTCCAAGCAGCTCTCAAGGAAACTCAGTTTTCACACTCTATGCTTAGTGCCCTTTGAGTGCATTATCTAGGAATGAACCTGGTAGAGCATCCCACACAAACGAATGCTCCACATGCGGGTTTCACATGCCACCAACTCCACATTCACAGGCAACTTCAGCGCCACAGCCGTTTTCAGATAGCCCTCAATGCAAAGGCTCTAGACGCAAATATTGGTGTGAGAGCTAATTCAATCAAGGAAACACTGCATGTTGGTGAAGGGCATATTGAAGAAGGATCAGCCGAGTGGTTCTTGTGGGAGAACAACTCCATTTATCTCACTAACTTCACACACCATCAGGCTTCCAAGCAGCTCTCAAGGAAACTCAGTTTTCACACTCTATGTTTAGTGCTCTTTGTGTGCCTAGGACTGAAATGAAGCTTGGTCAGCATCCCACACAAACGAATGCTCCACATGCGGGTTTCACATGTCACCAACTCCACATTCACAGGCAACTTCAGCGCCACAGCCGTTTTCAGATAGCCCTCAATGCAAAGGCTCTAGACGCAAATATTGGTGTGAGAGATAATTCAATCAAGGAAACACTGCATGTTGGTGAAGGGCATATTGAAGAAAGATCAGCCGAGTGGTTCTTGTGGGAGAACAACTCCATTTGGCTCACTAACTTCACACACCATCAGGCTTCCAAGCAGCTCTCAAGGAAACTCAGTTTTCACACTCTATGCTTAGTGCCCTTTGAGTGCATTATCTAGGACTGAACCTGGTAGAGCATCCCACACAAACGAATGCTCCACATGCGGGTTTCACATGCCACCAACTCCACATTCACAGGCAACTTCAGCGCCACAGCCGTTTTCAGATAGCACTCAATGCAAAGGCTCTAGACGCAAATATTGGTGTGAGAGCTAATTCAATCAAGGAAACACTGCATGTTGGTGAAGGGCATATTGAAGAAGGATCAGCCGAGTGGTTCTTGTGGGAGAACAACTCCATTTGGCTCACTAACTTCACACACCATCAGGCTTCCAAGCAGCTCTCAAGGAAACTCAGTTTTCACACTCTATGCTTAGTGCCCTTTGAGTGCATTATCTAGGAATGAACCTGGTAGAGCATCCCACAGAAGCGAATGCTCCACATGCGTGTTTCACATGCCACCAACTCCACATTCACAGGCAACTTCAGCGCCACAGCCGTCTTCAGATAGCCCTCGATGCAAAGGCTCTAGACGCAAATATTCGTGTGAGAGCTAATTCAATCAAGGAAACACTGCATGTTGGTGAAGGGCATATTGAAGAAGGATCAGCCGAGTGGTTCTTGTGGGAGAACAACTCCATTTGGCTCACTAACTTCACACACCATCAGGCTTCCAAGCAGCTCTCAAGGAAACTCAGTTTTCACACTCTATGCTTAGTGCCCTTTGAGTGCATTATCTAGGAATGAACCTGGTAGAGCATCCCACACAAACGAATGCTCCACATGCGGGTTTCACATGCCACCAACTCCACATTCACAGGCAACTTCAGCGCCACAGCCGTTTTCAGATAGCCCTCAATGCAAAGGCTCTAGACGCAAATATTGGTGTGAGAGCTAATTCAATCAAGGAAACACTGCATGTTGGTGAAGGGCATATTGAAGAAGGATCAGCCGAGTGGTTCTTGTGGGAGAACAACTCCATTTGGCTCACTAACTTCACACACCATCAGGCTTCCAAGCAGCTCTCAAGGAAACTCAGTTTTCACACTCTATGCTTAGTGCCCTTTGAGTGCATTATCTAGGAATGAACCTGGTAGAGCATCCCACACAAACGAATGCTCCACATGCGGGTTTCACATGCCACCAACTCCACATTCACAGGCAACTTCAGCGCCACAGCCGTTTTCAGATAGCCCTCAATGCAAAGGCTCTAGACGCAAATATTGGTGTGAGAGCTAATTCAATCAAGGAAACACTGCATGTTGGTGAAGGGCATATTGAAGAAGGATCAGCCGAGTGGTTCTTGTGGGAGAACAACTCCATTTGGCTCACTAACTTCACACACCATCAGGCTTCCAAGCAGCTCTCAAGGAAACTCAGTTTTCACAGTCTATGCTTAGTGCCCTTTGAGTGCATTTTCTAGGAATGAACCTGGTAGAGCATCCCACACAAGCGAATGCTCCACATGCGGGTTTCACATGCCACCAACTCCACATTCACAGGCAACTTCAGCGCCACAGACGTTTTCAGATAGCCCTCAATGCAAAGGCTCTAGACGCAAATATTGGTGTGAGAGCTAATTCAATCAAGGAAACACTGCATGTTGGTGAAGGGCATATTGAAGAAGGATCAGCCGAGTGGTTCTTGTGGGAGAACAACTCCATTTGGCTCACTAACTTCACACACCATCAGGCTTCCAAGCAGCTCTCAAGGAAACTCAGTTTTCACACTCTATGTTTAGTGCTCTTTGTGTGCCTAGGACTGAAATGAAGCTTGGTCAGCATCCCACACAAACGAATGCTCCACATGCGGGTTTCACATGCCACCAACTCCACATTCACAGGCAACTTCAGTGCCACAGCCGTTTTCAGATAGCCCTCAATGCAAAGGCTCTGGACACAAATATTGTTGTGAGAGCTAATTCAATCAAGGAAACACTGCATGTTGGTGAAGGGCATATTGAAGAAAGATCAGCCGAGTGGTTCTTGTGGGAGAACAACTCCATTTGGCTCACTAACTTCACACACCATCAGGCTTCCAAGCAGCTCTCAAGGAAACTCAGTTTTCACACTCTATGTTTAGTGCTCTTTGTGTGCCTAGGACTGAAATGAAGCTTGGTCAGCATCCCACACAAACGAATGCTCCACATGCGGGTTTCACATGCCACCAACTCCACTTTCACAGGCAACTTCAGCGCCACAGCCGTTTTCAGATAGCCCTCAATGCAAAGGCTCTAGACGCAAATATTGATGTGAGAGCTAATTCAATCAAGGAAACACTGCATGTTGGTGAAGGGCATATTGAAGAAGGATCAGCCGAGTGGTTCTTGTGGGAGAACAGCTCCATTTGGCTCACTAACTTCACACACCATCAGGCTTCCAAGCAGCTCTCAAGGAAACTCAGTTTTCACACTCTATGCTTAGTGCCCTTTGAGTTCATTATCTAGGAATGAACCTGGTAGAGCATCCCACACAAACGAATGCTCCACATGCGGGTTTCACATGCCACCAACTCCACATTCACAGGCAACTTCAGCGCCACAGCCGTTTTCAGATAGCCCTCAATGCAAAGGCTCTAGACGCAAATATTGGTGTGAGAGCTAATTCAATCAAGGAAACACTGCATGTTGGTGAAGGGCATATTGAAGAAGGATCAGCCGAGTGGTTCTTGTGGGAGAACAACTCCATTTGGCTCACTAACTTCACACACCATCAGGCTTCCAAGCAGCTCTCAAGGAAACTCAGTTTTCACACTCTATGCTTAGTGCCCTTTGAGTGCATTATCTAGGAATGAACCTGGTAGAGCATCCCACACAAACGAATGCTCCACATGCAGGTTTCACATGCCACCAACTCCACATTCACAGGCAACTTCAGCGCCACAGCCGTTTTCAGATAGCCCTCAATGCAAAGGCTCTAGACGCAAATATTGGTGTGAGAGCTAATTCAATCAAGGAAACACTGCATGTTGGTGAAGGGCATATTGAAGAAGGATCAGCCGAGTGGTTCTTGTGGGAGAACAACTCCATTTGGCTCACTAACTTCACACACCATCAGGCTTCCAAGCAGCTCTCAAGGAAACTCAGTTTTCACACTCTATGCTTAGTGCCCTTTGAGTGCATTATCTAGGAATGAACCTGGTAGAGCATCCCACACAAACGAATGCTCCACATGCGGGTTTCACATGCCACCAACTCCACATTCACAGGCAACTTCAGTGCTACAGCCGTTTTCAGATAGCCCTCAATGCAAAGGCTCTAGACGCAAATATTGGTGTGAGAGCTAATTCAATCAAGGAAACACTGCATGTTGGTGAAGGGCATATTGAAGAAGGATCAGCCGAGTGGTTCTTGTGGGAGAACAACTCCATTTGGCTCACTAACTTCACACACCATCAGGCTTCCAAGCAGCTCTCAAGGAAACTCAGTTTTCACACTCTATGCTTAGTGCCCTTTGAGTGCATTATCTCGGAATGAACCTGGTAGAGCATCCCACACAAACGAATGCTCCACATGCGGGTTTCACATGCCACCAACTCCACATTCACAGGCAACTTCAGCGCCACAGCCGTTTTCAGATAGCCCTCAATGCAAAGGCTCTAGACGCAAATATTGGTGTGAGAGCTAATTCAATCAAGGAAACACTGCATGTTGGTGAAGGGCATATTGAAGAAGGATCAGCCGAGTGGTTCTTGTGGGAGAACAACTCCATTTGGCTCACTAACTTCACACACCATCAGGCTTCCAAGCAGCTCTCAAGGAAACTCAGTTTTCACACTCTATGCTTAGTGCCCTTTGAGTGCATTATCTCGGAATGAACCTGGTAGAGCATCCCACACAAACGAATGCTCCACATGCGGGTTTCACATGCCACCAACTCCACATTCACAGGCAACTTCAGCGTCACAGCCGTTTTCAGATAGCCCTCAATGCAAAGGCTCTAGACGCAAATATTGGTGTGAGAGCTAATTCAATCAAGGAAACACTGCATGTTGGTGAAGGGCATATTGAAGAAGGATCAGCCGAGTGGTTCTTGTGGGAGAACAACTCCATTTGGCTCACTAACTTCACACACCATCAGGCTTCCAAGCAGCTCTCAAGGAAACTCAGTTTTCACACTCTATGCTTAGTGTCCTTTGAGTGCATTATCTCGGAATGAACTTGGTAGAGCATCCCACACAAACGAATGCTCCACATGCGGGTTTCACATGCCACCAACTCCACATTCACAGGCAACTTCAGCGCCACAGCCGTTTTCAGATAGCCCTCAATGCAAAGGCTCTAGACGCAAATATTGGTGTGAGAGCTAATTCAATCAAGGAAACACTGCATGTTGGTGAAGGGCATATTGAAGAAGGATCAGCCGAGTGGTTCTTGTGGGAGAACAACTTCATTTGGCTCACTAACTTCACACACCATCAGGCTTCCAAGCAGCTCTCAAGGAAACTCAGTTTTCACACTCTATGTTTAGTGCTCTTTGTGTGCCTAGGACTGAAATGAAGCTTGGTGAGCATCGCACACAAACGAATGCTCCACATGCGGGTTTCAAATGCCACCAACTCCACATTCACAGGCAACTTCAGCGCCACAGCCGTTTTCAGATAGCACTCAATGCAAAGGCTCTAGACGCAAATATTGGTGTGAGAGCTAATTCAATCAAGGAAACACTGCATGTTGGTGAAGGGCATATTGAAGAAGGATCAGCCGAGTGGTTCTTGTGGGAGAACAACTCCATTTGGCTCACTAACTTCACACACCATCAGGCTTCCAAGCAGCTCTCAAGAAAACTCAATTTTCACACTCTATGCTTAGTGCCCTTTGTATGGCTAGGACTGAAATGAACCTGGTAGAGCATCCCACACAAACGAATGCTCCACATGCGGGTTTCACATGCCACCAACTCCACATTCACAGGCAACTTCAGCGCCACAGCCGTTTTCAGATAGCCCTCAATGCAAAGGCTCTAGATGCAAATATTGGTGTGAGAGCTAATTCAATCAAGGAAACACTGCATGTTGGTGAAGGGCATATTGAAGAAGGATCAGCCGAGTGGTTCTTGTGGGAGAACAACTCCACTTGCCTCACTAACTTCACACACCATCAGGCTTCCAAGCAGCTCTCAAGGAAACTCAGTTTTCACACTCTATGCTTAGTGCTCTTTGTGTGCCTAGGACTGAAATGAAGCTTGGTCAGCATCCCACACAAACGAATGCTCCACATGCGGGTTTCACATGCCACCAACTCCACATTCACAGGCAACTTCAGCGCCACAGCCGTTTTCAGATAGCCCTCAATGCAAAGGCTCTGGACGCAAATATTGGTGTGAGAGCTAATTCAATCAAGGAAACACTGCATGTTGGTGAAGGGCACATTGAAGAAGGATCAGCCGAGAGGTTCTTGTGGGAGAACAACTCCATTTGGCTCACTAACTTCACACACCATCAGGCTTCCAAGCAGCTCTCAAGGAAACTCAGTTTTCACACTCTGTGCTTCGTGCCCTTTGAGTGCATTATCTAGGAAAGAACCTGGTAGAGCATCCCACACAAACGAATGCTCCACATGCGGGTTTCACATGCCACCAACTCCACATTCACAGGCAACTTCAGCGCCACAGCCGTTTTCAGATAGCCCTCAATGCAAAGGCTCTAGACGCAAATATTGGTGTGAGAGCTAATTCAATCAAGGAAACACTGCATGTTGGTGAAGGGCATATTGAAGAAGGATCAGCCGAGTGGTTCTTGTGGGAGAACAACTCCATTTGGCTCACTAACTTCACGCACCATCAGGCTTCCAAGCAGCTCTCAAGGAAAGTCAGTTTTCACACTCTATGCTTAGTGCCCTTTGAGTGCATTATCTAGGAATGAACCTGGTAGAGCATCCCACACAAACGAATGCTCCACATGCGGGTTTCACATGCCACCAACTCCACATTCACAGGCAACTTCAGCGCCACAGCCGTTTTCAGATAGCCCTCAATGCAAAGGCTCTAGACGCAAACATTGGTGTGAGAGCTAATTCAATCAAGGAAACACTGCATGTTGGTGAAGGGCATATTGAAGAAAGATCAGCCGAGTGGTTCTTGTGGGAGAACAACTCCATTTGGCTCACTAACTTCACACACCATCAGGCTTCCAAGCAGCTCTCAAGGAAACTCAGTTTTCACACTCTATGTTTAGTGCTCTTTGTGTGCCTAGGATTGAAATGAAGCTTGGTGAGCATCGCACACAAACGAATGCTCCACATGCGGGTTTCACATGCCACCAACTCCACATTCACAGGCAACTTCAGCGCCACAGCCGTTTTCAGATAGCACTCAATGCAAAGGCTCTAGACGCAAATATTGGTGTGAGAGCTAATTCAATCAAGGAAACACTGCATGTTGGTGAAGGGCATATTGAAGAAGGATCAGCCGAGTGGTTCTTGTGGGAGAACAACTCCATTTGGCTCACTAACTTCACACACCATCAGGCTTCCAAGCAGCTCTCAAGAAAACTCAATTTTCACACTCTATGCTTAGTGCCCTTTGTATGGCTAGGACTGAAATGAACCTGGTAGAGCATCCCACACAAACGAATGCTCCACATGCGGGTTTCACATGCCACCAACTCCACATTCACAGGCAACTTCAGCACCACAGCCGTTTTCAGATAGCCCTCAATGCAAAGGCTCTAGACGCAAATATTGGTGTGAGAGCTAATTCAATCAAGGAAACACTGCATGTTGGTGAAGGGCATATTGAAGAAGGATCAGCCGAGTGGTTCTTGTGGGAGAACAACTCCATTTGGCTCACTAACTTCACACACCATCAGGCTTCCAAGCAGCTCTCAAGGAAACTCAGTTTTCACACTCTATGCTTAGTGCCCTTTGAGTGCATTATCTAGGAATGAACTTGGTAGAGCATCCCACACAAGCGAATGCTCCACATGCGGGTTTCACATGCCACCAACTCCACATTCACAGGCAACTTCAGCGCCACAGCCGTTTTCAGATAGCCCTCAATGCAAAGGCTCTAGACGCAAATATTGGTGTGAGAGCTAATTCAATCAAGGAAACACTGCATGTTGGTGAAGGGCACATTGAAGAAGGATGAGCCGAGAGGTTCTTGTGGGAGAACAACTCCATTTGGCTCACTAACTTCACACACCATCAGGCTTCCAAGCAGCTCTCAAGGAAACTCAGTTTTCACACTCTGTGCTTAGTGCCCTTTGAGTGCATTATCTAGGAATGAACCTGGTAGAGCATCCCACACAAACGAATGCTCCACATGCGGGTTTCACATGCCACCAACTCCGCATTCACAGGCAACTTCAGCGCCACAGCCGTTTTCAGATAGCCCTCAATGCAAAGGCTCTAGACGCAAATATTGGTGTGAGAGCTAATTCAATCAAGGAAACACTGCATGTTGGTGAAGGGCATATTGAAGAAGGATCAGCCGAGTGGTTCTTGTGGGAGAACAACTCCATTTGGCTCACTAACTTCACGCACCATCAGGCTTCCAAGCAGCTCTCAAGGAAACTCAGTTTTCACACTCTATGCTTAGTGCCCTTTGAGTGCATTATCTAGGAATGAACCTGGTAGAGCATCCCACACAAACGAATGCTCCACATGCGGGTTTCACATGCCACCAACTCCACATTCACAGGCAACTTCAGCGCCACAGCCGTTTTCAGATAGCCCTCAATGCAAAGGCTCTAGACGCAAATATTGGTGTGAGAGCTAATTCAATCAAGGAAACACTGCATGTTGGTGAAGGGCATATTGAAGAAAGATCAGCCGAGTGGTTCTTGTGGGAGAACAACTCCATTTGGCTCACTAACTTCACACACCATCAGGCTTCCAAGCAGCTCTCAAGGAAACTCAGTTTTCACACTCTGTGCTTAGTGCCCTTTGAGTGCATTATCTAGGAATGAACCTGGTAGAGCATCCCACACAAACGAATGCTCCACATGCGGGTTTCACATGCCACCAACTCCACATTCACAGGCAACTTCAGCGCCACAGCCGTTTTCAGATAGCCCTCAATGCAAAGGCTCTAGACGCAAATATTGGTGTGAGAGCTAATTCAATCAAGGAAACACTGCATGTTGGTGAAGGGCATATTGAAGAAAGATCTGCCGAGTGGTTCTTGTGGGAGAACAACTCCATTTGGCTCACTAACTTCACACACCATCAGGCTTCCAAGCAGCTCTCAAGGAAACTCAGTTTTCACACTCTATATTTAGTGCCCTTTGAGTGCATTATCTAGGAATGAACCTGGTAGAGCATCCCACACAAACGAATGCTCCACATGCGGGTTTCACATGCCACCAACTCCACATTCACAGGCAACTTCAGCGCCACAGCCGTTTTCAGATAGCCCTCAATGCAAAGGCTCTAGACGCAAATATTGGTGTGAGAGCTAATTCAATCAAGGAAACACTGCATGTTGGTGAAGGGCATATTGAAGAAGGATCAGCCGAGTGGTTCTTGTGGGAGAACAACTCCATTTGGCTCACTAACTTCACACACCATCAGGCTTCCAAGCAGCTCTCAAGGAAACTCAGTTTTTACACTCTATGCTTAGTGCCCTTTGTGTGCCTAGGACTGAAATGAAGCTTGGTCAGCATCCCACACAAACGAATGCTCCACATTCGGGTTTCACATGCCACCAACTCCACATTCACAGGCAACTTCAGCGCCACAGCCATTTTCAGATAGCCCTCAATGCAAAGGCTCTAGACGCAAATATTGGTGTGAGAGCTAATTCAATCAAGGAAACACTGCATGTTGGTGAAGGGCATATTGAAAAAGGATCAGCCGAGTGGTTCTTGTGGGAGAACAACTCCATTTGGCTCACTAACTTCACACACCATCAGGCTTCCAAGCAGCTCTCAAGGAAACTCAGTTTTCACACTCTATGCTTAGTGCCCTTTGAGTGCATTATCTAGGAATGAACCTGGTAGAGCATCCCACACAAACGAATGCTCCACATGCGGGTTTCACATGCCACCAACTCCACATTCACAGGCAACTTCAGCGCCACAGCCGTTTTCAGATAGCCCTCAATGCAAAGGCTCTAGACGCAAATATTGGTGTGAGAGCTAATTCAATCAAGGAAACACTGCATGTTGGTGAAGGGCATATTGAAGAAGGATCAGCCGAGAGGTTCTTGTGGGAGAACAACTCCATTTGGCTCACTAACTTCACACACCATCAGGCTTCCAAGCAGCTCTCAAGGAAACTCAGTTTTCACACTCTATGCTTAGTGCCCTTTCTTTGGCTAGGACTGAAATGAACCTGGTAGAGCATCCCACACAAACGAATGCTCCACATGCGGGTTTCACATGCCACCAACTCCACATTCACAGGCAACTTCAGCGCCACAGCCATTTTCAGATAGCCCTCAATGCAAAGGCTCTAGACGCAAATATTGGTGTGAGAGCTAATTCAATCAAGGAAACACTGCATGTTGGTGAAGGGCATATTGAAGAAGGATCAGCCGAGTGGTTCTTGTGTGAGAACAACTCCATTTGGCTCACTAGCTTCACACACCATCAGGCTTCCAAGCAGCTCTCAAGGAAACTCAGTTTTCACACTCTATGCTTAGTGCCCTTTGTGTGCCTAGGACTGAAATGAAGCTGGTAGAGCATCCCACACAAACGAATGCTCCACATGCGGGTTTCACATGCCACCAACTCCACATTCACAGGCAACTTCAGCGCCACAGCCGTTTTCAGATAGCCCTCAATGCAAAGGCTCTAGACGCAAATATTGGTGTGAGAGCTAATTCAATCAAGGAAACACTGCATGTTGGTGAAGGGCATATTGAAGAAGGATCAGCCGAGTGGTTCTTGTGGGAGAACAACTCCATTTGGCTCACTAACTTCACACACCATCAGGCTTCCAAGCAGCTCTCAAGGAAACTCAGTTTTCACACTCTATGCTTAGTGCCCTTTGAGTGCATTATCTTGGAATGAACCTGGTAGAGCATCCCACACAAACGAATGCTCCACATGCGGGTTTCACATGCCACCAACTCCACATTCACAGGCAACTTCAGCGCCACAGCCGTTTTCAGATAGCCCTCAATGCAAAGGCTCTAGACGCAAATATTGGTGTGAGAGCTAATTCAATCAAGGAAACACTGCATGTTGGTGAAGGGCATATTGAAGAAGGATCAGCCGAGTGGTTCTTGTGGGAGAACAACTCCATTTGGCTCACTAACTTCACACACCATCAGGCTTCCAAGCAGCTCTCAAGGAAACTCAGTTTTCACACTCTATGCTTAGTGCCCTTTGAGTGCATTATCTAGGAATGAACCTGGTAGAGCATCCCACACAAACGAATGCTCCACATGCGGGTTTCACATGCCACCAACTCCACATTCACAGGCAACTTCAGCGCCACAGCCGTTTTCAGATAGTCCTCAATGCAAAGGCTCTAGACGCAAATATTGGTGTGAGAGCTAATTCAATCAAGGAAACACTGCATGTTGGTGAAGGGCATATTGAAGAAGGATCAGCCGAGTGGTTCTTGTGGGAGAACAACTCCATTTGGCTCACTAACTTCACACACCATCAGGCTTCCAAGCAGCTCTCAAGGAAACTCAGTTTTCACACTCTATGCTTAGTGCCCTTTGTATGCCTAGGACAGAAATGAAGCTTGGTCAGCATCCCACACAAACTAATGCTCCACATGAGGGTTTCACATGCTAACAACTCCACATTCACAGGAAACTTCAGTGCCACAGCCGTTTTCAGATAGCCCTCAATGCAGAGGCTCTAGACGCAAATATTGGTGTGAGAGCTAATTCAATCAAGGAAACACTGCATGTTGGTGAAGGGCATATTGAAGAAGGATCAGCCGAGAGGTTCTTGTGGGAGAACAACTCCATTTGGCTCACTAACTTCACACACCATCAGGCTTCCAAGCAGCTCTCAAGGAAACTCAGTTTTCACACTCTATGCTTAGTGCCCTTTGAGTGCATTATCTAGGAATGAACCTGGTAGAGCATCCCACACAAACGAATGCTCCACATGCGGGTTTCACATGCCACCAACTCCACATTCACAGGCAACTTCAGCGCCACAGCCGTTTTCAGATAGCCCTCAATGCAAAGGCAAATATTGGTGTGAGAGCTAATTCAATCAAGGAAACACTGCATGTTGGTGAAGGGCATATTGAAGAAAGATCAGCCGAGTGGTTCTTGTGGGAGAACAACTCCATTTGGCTCACTAACTTCACACACCATCAGGCTTCCAAGCAGCTCTCAAGAAAACTCAATTTTCACACTCTATGCTTAGTGCCCTTTGTATGGCTAGGACTGAAATGAACCTGGTAGAGCATCCCACACAAACGAATGCTCCACATGCGGGTTTCACATGCCACCAACTCCACATTCACAGGCAACTTCAGCGCCACAGCCGTTTTCAGATAGCCCTCAATGCAAAGGCTCTAGACGCAAATATTGGTGTGAGAGCTAATTCAATCAAGGAAACACTGCATGTTGGTGAAGGGCATATTGAAGAAGGATCAGCCGAGTGGTTCTTGTGGGAGAACAACTCCATTTGGCTCACTAACTTCACACACCATCAGGCTTCCAAGCAGCTCTCAAGGAAACTCAGTTTTCACACTCTATGCTTAGTGCCCTTTGAGTGCATTATCTAGGAATGAACTTGCTAGAGCATCCCACACAAGCAAATGCTCCACATGCGGGTTTCACATGCCACCAACTCCACATTCACAGGCAACTTCAGCGCCACAGCCGTTTTCAGATAGCCCTCAATGCAAAGGCTCTAGACGCAAATATTGGTGTGAGAGCTAATTCAATCAAGGAAACACTGCATGTTGGTGAAGGGCATATTGAAGAAGGATCAGCCGAGAGGTTCTTGTGGGAGAACAACTCCATTTGGCTCACTAACTTCACACACCATCAGGCTTCCAAGCAGCTCTCAAGGAAACTTAGTTTTCACACTCTGTGCTTAGTGCCCTTTGAGTGCATTATCTAGGAATGAACCTGGTAGAGCATCCCACACAAACGAATGCTCCACATGCGGGTTTCACATGCCACCAACTCCACATTCACAGGCAACTTCAGCGCCACAGCCGTTTTCAGATAGCCCTCAATGCAAAGGCTCTGGACGCAAATATTGGTGTGAGAGCTAATTCAATCAAGGAAACACTGCATGTTGGTGAAGGGCAAATTGAAGAAGGATCAGCCGAGTGGTTCTTGTGGGAGAACAACTCCATTTGGCTCACTAACTTCACACACCATCAGGCTTCCAAGCAGCTCTCAAGGAAACTCAGTTTTCACACTCTATGTTTAGTGCCCTTTGAGTGCATTATCTAGGAATGAACCTGGAAGAGCATCCCACACAAGCGAATGCTCCACATGCGGGTTTCACATGCCACCAACTCCACATTCACAGGCAACTTCAGCGCCACAGCCGTTTTCAGATAGCCCTCAATGCAAAGGCTCTAGACGCAAATATTGTTGTGAGAGCTAATTCAATCAAGGAAACACTGCATGTTGGTGAAGGGCATATTGAAGAAGGATCAGCCGAGTGGTTCTTGTGGGAGAACAACTCCATTTGGCTCACTAACTTCACACACCATCAGGCTTCCAAGCAGCTCTCAAGGAAACTCAGTTTTCACACTCTATGTTTAGTGCTCTTTGTGTGCCTAGGACTGAAATGAAGCTTGGTGAGCATCGCACACAAACGAATGCTCCACATGCGGGTTTCACATGCCACCAACTCCACATTCACAGGCAACTTCAGCGCCACAGCCGTTTTCAGATAGCACTCAATGCAAAGGCTCTAGACGCAAATATTGGTGTGAGAGCTAATTGAATCAAGGAAACACTGCATGTTGGTGAAGGGCATATTGAAGAAGGATCAGCCGAGTGGTTCTTGTGGGAGAACAACTCCATTTGGCTCACTAACTTCACACACCATCAGGCTTCCAAGCAGCTCTCAAGGAAACTCAGTTTTCACACTCTATGCTTAGTGCCCTTTGTATGGCTAGGACTGAAATGAACCTGGTAGAGCATCCCACACAAACGAATGCTCCACATGCGGGTTTCACATGCCACCAACTCCACATTCACAGGCAACTTCAGCGCCACAGCCGTTTTCAGATAGCCCTCAATGCAAAGGCTCTAGACGCAAATATTGGTGTGAGAGCTAATTCAATCAAGGAAACACTGCATGTTGGTGAAGGGCATATTGAAGAAGGATCAGCCGAGTGGTTCTTGTGGGAGAACAACTCCATTTGGCTCACTAACTTCACACACCATCAGGCTTCCAAGCAGCTCTCAAGAAAACTCAATTTTCACACTCTATGCTTAGTGCCCTTTGTATGGCTAGGACTGAAATGAACCTGGTAGAGCATCCCACACAAACGAATGCTCCACATGCGGGTTTCACATGCCACCAACTCCACATTCACAGGCAACTTCAGCGCCACAGCCGTTTTCAGATAGCCCTCAATGCAAAGGCTCTAGACGCAAATATTGGTGTGAGAGCTAATTCAATCAAGGAAACACTGCATGTTGGTGAAGGGCATATTGAAGAAGGATCAGCCGAGTGGTTCTTGTGGGAGAACAACTCCATTTGGCTCACTAACTTCACACACCATCAGGCTTCCAAGCAGCTCTCAAGGAAACTCAGTTTTCACACTCTATGCTTAGTGCCCTTTGAGTGCATTATCTAGGAATGAACTTGCTAGAGCATCCCACACAAGCAAATGCTCCACATGCGGGTTTCACATGCCACCAACTCCACATTCACAGGCAACTTCAGCGCCACAGCCGTTTTCAGATAGCCCTCAATGCAAAGGCTCTAGACGCAAATATTGGTGTGAGAGCTAATTCAATCAAGGAAACACTGCATGTTGGTGAAGGGCATATTGAAGAAGGATCAGCCGAGAGGTTCTTGTGGGAGAACAACTCCATTTGGCTCACTAACTTCACACACCATCAGGCTTCCAAGCAGCTCTCAAGGAAACTTAGTTTTCACACTCTGTGCTTAGTGCCCTTTGAGTGCATTATCTAGGAATGAACCTGGTAGAGCATCCCACACAAACGAATGCTCCACATGCGGGTTTCACATGCCACCAACTCCACATTCACAGGCAACTTCAGCGCCACAGCCGTTTTCAGATAGCCCTCAATGCAAAGGCTCTGGACGCAAATATTGGTGTGAGAGCTAATTCAATCAAGGAAACACTGCATGTTGGTGAAGGGCAAATTGAAGAAGGATCAGCCGAGTGGTTCTTGTGGGAGAACAACTCCATTTGGCTCACTAACTTCACACACCATCAGGCTTCCAAGCAGCTCTCAAGGAAACTCAGTTTTCACACTCTATGTTTAGTGCCCTTTGAGTGCATTATCTAGGAATGAACCTGGAAGAGCATCCCACACAAGCGAATGCTCCACATGCGGGTTTCACATGCCACCAACTCCACATTCACAGGCAACTTCAGCGCCACAGCCGTTTTCAGATAGCCCTCAATGCAAAGGCTCTAGACGCAAATATTGTTGTGAGAGCTAATTCAATCAAGGAAACACTGCATGTTGGTGAAGGGCATATTGAAGAAGGATCAGCCGAGTGGTTCTTGTGGGAGAACAACTCCATTTGGCTCACTAACTTCACACACCATCAGGCTTCCAAGCAGCTCTCAAGGAAACTCAGTTTTCACACTCTATGTTTAGTGCTCTTTGTGTGCCTAGGACTGAAATGAAGCTTGGTGAGCATCGCACACAAACGAATGCTCCACATGCGGGTTTCACATGCCACCAACTCCACATTCACAGGCAACTTCAGCGCCACAGCCGTTTTCAGATAGCACTCAATGCAAAGGCTCTAGACGCAAATATTGGTGTGAGAGCTAATTGAATCAAGGAAACACTGCATGTTGGTGAAGGGCATATTGAAGAAGGATCAGCCGAGTGGTTCTTGTGGGAGAACAACTCCATTTGGCTCACTAACTTCACACACCATCAGGCTTCCAAGCAGCTCTCAAGGAAACTCAGTTTTCACACTCTATGCTTAGTGCCCTTTGTATGGCTAGGACTGAAATGAACCTGGTAGAGCATCCCACACAAACGAATGCTCCACATGCGGGTTTCACATGCCACCAACTCCACATTCACAGGCAACTTCAGCGCCACAGCCGTTTTCAGATAGCCCTCAATGCAAAGGCTCTAGACGCAAATATTGGTGTGAGAGCTAATTCAATCAAGGAAACACTGCATGTTGGTGAAGGGCATATTGAAGAAGGATCAGCCGAGTGGTTCTTGTGGGAGAACAACTCCATTTGCCTCACTAACTTCACACACCATCAGGCTTCCAAGCAGCTCTCAAGGAAACTCAGTTTTCACACTCTATGCTTAGTGCTCTTTGTGTGCCTAGGACTGAAATGAAGCTTGGTCAGCATCCCACACAAACGAATGCTCCACATGCGGGTTTCACATGCCACCAACTCCACATTCACAGGCAACTTCAGCGCCACAGCCGTTTTCAGATAGCCCTCAATGCAAAGGCTCTAGACGCAAATATTGGTGTGAGAGCTAATTCAATCAAGGAAACACTGCATGTTGGTGAAGGGCACATTGAAGAAGGATCAGCCGAGAGGTTCTTGTGGGAGAACAACTCCATTTGGCTCACTAACTTCACACACCATCAGGCTTCCAAGCAGCTATCAAGGAAACTCAGTTTTCACACTCTGTGCTTAGTGCCCTTTGAGTGCATTATCTAGGAATGAACCTGGTAGAGCATCCCACACAAACGAATGCTCCACATGCGGGTTTCACATGCCACCAACTCCACATTCACAGGCAACTTCAGCGCCACAGCCGTTTTCAGATAGCCCTCAATGCAAAGGCTCTAGACGCAAATATTGGTGTGAGAGCTAATTCAATCAAGGAAACACTGCATGTTGGTGAAGGGCATATTGAAGAAGGATCAGCCGAGTGGTTCTTGTGGGAGAACAACTCCATTTGGCTCACTAACTTCACGCACCATCAGGCTTCCAAGCAGCTCTCAAGGAAAGTCAGTTTTCACACTCTATGCTTAGTGCCCTTTGAGTGCATTATCTAGAAATGAACCTGGTAGAGCATCCCACACAAACGAATGCTCCACATGCGGGTTTCACATGCCACCAACTCCACATTCACAGGCAACTTCAGCGCCACAGCCGTTTTCAGATAGCCCTCAATGCAAAGGCTCTAGACGCAAATATTGGTGTGAGAGCTAATTCAATCAAGGAAACACTGCATGTTGGTGAAGGGCATATTGAAGAAGGATCAGCCGAGTGGTTCTTGTGGGAGAACAACTCCATTTGGCTCACTAACTTCACACACCATCAGGCTTCCAAGCAGCTCTCAAGGAAACTCAGTTTTCACACTCTATGTTTAGTGCTCTTTATGTGCCTAGGACTGAAATGAAGCTTGGTGAGCATCGCACACAAACGAATGCTCCACATGCGGGTTTCACATGCCACCAACTCCACATTCACAGGCAACTTCAGCGCCACAGCCGTTTTCAGATAGCACTCAATGCAAAGGCTCTAGACGCAAATATTGGTGTGAGAGCTAATTGAATCAAGGAAACACTGCATGTTGGTGAAGGGCATATTGAAGAAGGATCAGCCGAGTGGTTCTTGTGGGAGAACAACTCCATTTGGCTCACTAACTTCACACACCATCAGGCTTCCAAGCAGCTCTCAAGGAAACTCAGTTTTCACACTCTATGCTTAGTGCCCTTTGAGTGCATTATCTAGGAATGAACCTGGTAGAGCATCCCAAACAAGCGAATGCTCCACATGCGGGTTTCACATGCCACCAACTCCACATTCACAGGCAACTTCAGCGCCACAGCCGTTTTCAGATAGCCCTCAATGCAAAGGCTCTAGACGCAAATATTGGTGTGAGAGCTAATTCAATCAAGGAAACACTGCATGTTGGTGAAGGGCATATTGAAAAAGGATCAGCCGAGTGGTTCTTGTGGGAGAACAACTCCATTTGGCTCACTAACTTCACACACCATCAGGCTTCCAAGCAGCTCTCAAGGAAACTCAGTTTTCACACTCTATGCTTAGTGCCCTTTGAGTGCATTATCTAGGAATGAACCTGGTAGAGCATCCCACACAAACGAATGCTCCACATGCGGGTTTCACATGCCACCAACTCCACATTCACAGGCAACTTCAGCGCCACAGCCGTTTTCAGATAGCCCTCAATGCAAAGGCTCTAGACGCAAATATTGGTGTGAGAGCTAATTCAATCAAGGAAACACTGCATGTTGGTGAAGGGCATATTGAAGAAGGATCAGCCGAGTGGTTCTTGTGGGAGAACAACTCCATTTGGCTCACTAACTTCACACACCATCAGGCTTCCAAGCAGCTCTCAAGGAAACTCAGTTTTCACACTCTATGCTTAGTGCCCTTTCTTTGGCTAGGACTGAAATGAACCTGGTAGAGCATCCCACACAAACGAATGCTCCACATGCGGGTTTCACATGCCACCAACTCCACATTCACAGGCAACTTCAGCGCCACAGCCATTTTCAGATAGCCCTCAATGCAAAGGCTCTAGACGCAAATATTGGTGTGAGAGCTAATTCAATCAAGGAAACACTGCATGTTGGTGAAGGGCATATTGAAGAAGGATCAGCCGAGTGGTTCTTGTGGGAGAACAACTCCATTTGGCTCACTAGCTTCACACACCATCAGGCTTCCAAGCAGCTCTCAAGGAAACTCAGTTTTCACACTCTATGCTTAGTGCCCTTTGTGTGCCTAGGACTGAAATGAAGCTTGGTCAGCATCCCACACGTACGAATGCTCCACATGCGGGTTTCACATGCCACCAACTCCACATTCACAGGCAACTTCAGCGCCACAGCCGTTTTCAGATAGCCCTCAATGCAAAGGCTCTAGACGCAAATATTGGTGTGAGAGCTAATTCAATCAAGGAAACACTGCATGTTGGTGAAGGGCATATTGAAGAAGGATCAGCCGAGTGGTTCTTGTGGGAGAACAACTCCATTTGCCTCACTAACTTCACACACCATCAGGCTTCCAAGCAGCTCTCAAGGAAACTCAGTTTTCACACTCTATGCTTAGTGCCCTTTGAGTGCATTATCTAGGAATGAACCTGGTAGAGCATCCCACACAAACGAATGCTCCACATGCGGGTTTCACATGCCACCAACTCCACATTCACAGGCAACTTCAGCGCCACAGCCGTTTTCAGATAGCCCTCAATGCAAAGGCTCTAGACGCAAATATTGGTGTGAGAGCTAATTCAATCAAGGAAACACTGCATGTTGGTGAAGGGCATATTGAAGAAGGATCAGCCGAGTGGTTCTTGTGGGAGAACAACTCCATTTGGCTCACTAACTTCACACACCATCAGGCTTCCAAGCAGCTCTCAAGGAAAGTCAGTTTTCACACTCTATGCTTAGTGCCCTTTGTATGCCTAGGACAGAAATGAAGCTTGGTCAGCATCCCACACAAACGAATGCTCCACATGCGGGTTTCACATGCTAACAACTCCACATTCACAGGAAACTTCAGTGCCACAGCCGTTTTCAGATAGCCCTCAATGCAGAGGCTCTAGACGCAAATATTGGTGTGAGAGCTAATTCAATCAAGGAAACACTGCATGTTGGTGAAGGGCATATTGAAGAAGGATCAGCCGAGTGGTTCTTGTGGGAGAACAACTCCATTTGCCTCACTAACTTCACACACCATCAGGCTTCCAAGCAGCTCTCAAGGAAACTCAGTTTTCACACTCTATGCTTAGTGCCCTTTGAGTGCATTATCTAGGAATGAACCTGGTAGAGCATCCCACACAAACGAATGCTCCACATGCGGGTTTCACATGCCACCAACTCCACATTCACAGGCAACTTCAGCGCCACAGCCGTTTTCAGATAGCCCTCAATGCAAAGGCTCTAGACGCAAATATTGGTGTGAGAGCTAATTCAATCAAGGAAACACTGCATGTTGGTGAAGGGCATATTGAAGAAGGATCAGCCGAGTGGTTCTTGTGGGAGAACAACTCCATTTGGCTCACTAACTTCACACACCATCAGGCTTCCAAGCAGCTCTCAAGGAAACTCAGTTTTCACACTCTATGCTTAGTGCCCTTTCTTTGGCTAGGACTGAAATGAACCTGGTAGAGCATCCCACACAAACGAATGCTCCACATGCGGGTTTCACATGCCACCAACTCCACATTCACAGGCAACTTCAGCGCCACAGCCGTTTTCAGATAGCCCTCAATGCAAAGGCAAATATTGGTGTGAGAGCTAATTCAATCAAGGAAACACTGCATGTTGGTGAAGGGCATATTGAAGAAGGATCAGCCGAGTGGTTCTTGTGGGAGAACAACTCCATTTGGCTCACTAACTTCACACACCATCAGGCTTCCAAGCAGCTCTCAAGGAAACTCAGTTTTCACACTCTATGTTTAGTGCCCTTTGAGTGCATTATCTAGGAATGAACCTGGAAGAGCATCCCACACAAGCGAATGCTCCACATGCGGGTTTCACATGCCACCAACTCCACATTCACAGGCAACTTCAGCGCCACAGCCGTTTTCAGATAGCCCTCAATGCAAAGGCTCTAGACGCAAATATTGGTGTGAGAGCTAATTCAATCAAGGAAACACTGCATGTTGGTGAAGGGCACATTGAAGAAGGATCAGCCGAGAGGTTCTTGTGGGAGAACAACTCCATTTGGCTCACTAACTTCACACACCATCAGGCTTCCAAGCAGCTCTCAAGGAAACTCAGTTTTCACACTCTGTGCTTAGTGCCCTTTGAGTGCATTATCTAGGAATGAACCTGGTAGAGCATCCCACACAAACGAATGCTCCACATGCGGGTTTCACATGCCACCAACTCCACATTCACAGTCAACTTCAGCGCCACAGCCGTTTTCAGATAGCCCTCAATGCAAAGGCTCTAGACGCAAATATTGGTGTGAGAGCTAATTCAATCAAGGAAACAGTGCATGTTGGTGAAGGGCATATTGAAGAAGGATCAGCCGAGTGGTTCTTGTGGGAGAACAACTCCATTTGGCTCACTAACTTCACGCACCATCAGGCTTCCAAGCAGCTCTCAAGGAAACTCAGTTTTCACACTCTATGCTTAGTGCCCTTTGAGTGCATTATCTACGAATGAACCTGGTAGAGCATCCCACACAAACGAATGCTCCACATGCGGGTTTCACATGCCACCAACTCCACATTCACAGGCAACTTCAGTGCCACAGCCGTTTTCAGATAGCCCTCAATGCAAAGGCTCTAGACGCAAATATTGGTGTGAGAGCTAATTCAATCAAGGAAACACTGCATGTTGGTGAAGGGCATATTGAAGAAGGATCAGCCGAGTGGTTCTTGTGGGAGAACAACTCCATTTGGCTCACTAACTTCACACACCATCAGGCTTCCAAGCAGCTCTCAAGGAAACTCAGTTTTTACACTCTATGCTTAGTGCCCTTTGTGTGCCTAGGACTAAAATGAAGCTTGGTCAGCATCCCACACAAACGAATGCTCCACATTCGGGTTTCACATGCCACCAACTCCACATTCACAGGCAACTTCAGCGCCACAGCCGTTTTCAGATAGCCCTCAATGCAAAGGCTCTAGACGCAAATATTGGTGTGAGAGCTAATTCAATCAAGGAAACACTGCATGTTGGTGAAGGGCATATTGAAGAAGGATCAGCCGAGTGGTTCTTGTGGGAGAACAACTCCATTTGGCTCACTAACTTCACACACCATCAGGCTTCCAAGCAGCTCTCAAGGAAACTCAGTTTTCACACTCTATGCTTAGTGCCCTTTGAGTGCATTATCTAGGAATGAACCTGGTAGAGCATCCCACACAAACGAATGCTCCACATGCGGGTTTCACATGCCACCAACTCCACATTCACAGGCAACTTCAGCGCCACAGCCGTTTTCAGATAGCCCTCAATGCAAAGGCTCTAGACGCAAATATTGGTGTGAGAGCTAATTCAATCAAGGAAACACTGCATGTTGGTGAAGGGCATATTGAAGAAGGATCAGCCGAGTGGTTCTTGTGGGAGAACAACTCCATTTGGCTCACTAACTTCACACACCATCAGGCTTCCAAGCAGCTCTCAAGGAAACTCATTTTTCACACTCTATGCTTAGTGACCTTTCTTTGGCTAGGACTGAAATGAACCTGGTAGAGCATCCCACCACAAACGAATGCTCCACATGCGGGTTTCACATGCCACCAACTCCACATTCACAGGCAACTTCAGCGCCACAGCCATTTTCAGATAGCCCTCAATGCAAAGGCTCTAGACGCAAATATTGGTGTGAGAGCTAATTCAATCAAGGAAACACTGCATGTTGGTGAAGGGCATATTGAAGAAAGATCAGCCGAGTGGTTCTTGTAGGAGAAAAAACTCCATTTGGCTCACTAACTTCACACACCATCAGGCTTCCAAGCAGCTCTCAAGGAAACTCAGTTTTCACACTCTATGCTTAGTGCCCTTTGTGTGCCTAGGACTGAAATGAAGCTTGGTCAGCATCCCACACAAACGAATGCTCCACATGCGGGTTTCACATGCCACCAACTCCACATTCACAGGCAACTTCAGCGCCACAGCCGTTTTCAGATAGCCCTGAATGCAAAGGCTCTAGACGCAAATATTGGTGTGAGAGCTAATTCAATCAAGGAAACACTGCATGTTGGTGAAGGGCATATTGAAGAAGGATCAGCCGAGTGGTTCTTGTGGGAGAACAACTCCATTTGGCTCACTAACTTCACACACCATCAGGCTTCCAAGCAGCTCTCAAGGAAACTCAGTTTTCACACTCTATGCTTAGTGCCCTTTGAGTGCATTATCTAGGAATGAACCTGGTAGAGCATCCCACACAAACGAATGCTCCACATGCGGGTTTCACATGCCACCAACTCCACATTCACAGGCAACTTCAGCGCCACAGCCGTTTTCAGATAGCCCTCAATGCAAAGGCTCTAGACGCAAATATTGGTGTGAGAGCTAATTCAATCAAGGAAACACTGCATGTTGGTGAAGGGGCATATTGAAGAAGGATCAGCCGAGTGGTTCTTGTGGGAGAACAACTCCATTTGGCTCACTAACTTCACACACACCATCAGGCTTCCAAGCAGCTCTCTCAAGGAAACTCAGTTTTTCACACTCTATGCTTAGTGCCCTTTGTATACCTAGGACAGAAATGAAGCTTGGTCAGCAATCCCACACAAACGAATGCTCCACATGCGGGTTTCACATGCCCACCAACTCCACATTCACAGGCAACTTCAGCGCCACAGCCGTTTTCAGATAGCCCTCAATGCAAAGGCAAATATTGGTGTGAGAGCTAATTCAATCAAGGAAACACTGCATGTTGTGGTGAAGGGCATATTGAAGAAGGATCAGCCGAGTGGTTCTTGTGGGAGAACAACTCCATTTGGCTCACTAACTTCACACACCATCAGGCTTCCAAGCAGCTCTCAAGGAAACTCAGTTTTCACACTCTATGTTTAGTGCCCTTTGAGTGCATTATCTAGGAATGAACCTGGTAGAAGCATCCCACACAAGCGAATGCTCCACATGCGGGTTTCACATGCCACCAACTCCACATTCACAGGCAACTTCAGCGCCACAGCCGTTTTCAGATAGCCCTCAATGCAAAGGCTCTAGACGCAAATATTGGTGTGAGAGCTAATTCAATCAAGGAAAACACTGCATGTTGGTGAAGGGCACATTGAAAAAGGATCAGCCGAGTGGTTCTTGTGGGAGAACAACTCCATTTGGCTCACTAACTTCACACACCATCAGGCTTCCAAGCAGCTCTCAAGGAAACTCAGTTTTCACACTCTGTGCTTAGTGCCCTTTGAGTGCATTATCTAGGTAATGAACCTGGTAGAGCATCCCACACAAAACGAATGCTCCACATGCGGGTTTCACATGCCACCAACCTCCACATTCACAGGCAACTTCAGCGCCACAGCCGTTTTCAGATAGCCCTCAATGCAAGGCTCTAGACGCAAATATTGGTGTGAGAG
>NW_026696252.1:0-58813 GCF_030435755.1 Ochotona princeps | reverse complement strand
AGAACCACTCGGCTGATCCTTCTTTAATATGCCCTTCACCAACATGCAGTGTTTCCTTGATTGAATTAGCTCTCACACCAATATTTGCGTCTAGAGCCTTTGCATGGAGGGCTATCTGAAAATGGCTGTGGCGCTGAAGTTGCTGTGAATGTGGAGTTGGTGGCATGTGAAACCCGCATGTGGAGCATTCGTTTATGTGGGATGCTCTCCAAGCTTCAATTCAGTCCTAGGCACTCAAAGGGCACTAAGCATAGAGTGTGAAAACTGAGTTTCCTTGAGAGCTGCTTGGAAGCCTGATGGTGTGTGAAGTTAGTGAGCCAAATGGAGTTGTTCTCCCACAAGAACCACTCGGCTGATCCTTCTTCAATATGCCCTTCACCAACATGCAGTGTTTCCTTGATTGAATTAGCTCTCACACCAATATTTGCGTCTAGAGCCTTTGCATTGAGGGCTATCTGAAAACGACTGTGGCGCTGAAGTTGCCTGTGAATGTGGAGTTGGTGGCATGTGAAACCCGCATGTGAGCATTCGTTTGTGTGGGATGCACTACCAGGTACATTCCTAGTCTATCACTCAAAGGGCACTAAGAATAGAGTGTGAAAACTGAGTTTCCTTGAGAGCTGCTTGGAAGCCTGATGGTGTGTGAAGTTAGTGAGCCTAATGGAGTTGTTCTCCCACAAGAACCACTCGGCTGATCCTTCTTCAATATGCCTTCACCAACATGCAGTGTTTCCTTGATTGAATTAGCTCTCACACAATATTTGCGTCTAGAGCCTTTGCATTGAGGCTATCTGAAACGGCTGTGGCGCTGAAGTTGCCTGTGAATGTGGAGTTGGTGGCATGTGAAACCCGCATGTGGAGCATTCGTTTATGTGGGATGCTCTCCAAGGCTTAAATCAGTCCTAGGCACTCATAGGCACTAAGCATAGAGTGTGAAAACTGAGTTTCCTTGAGAGCTGCTTTGGAAGCCTGATGGTGTGTGAAGTTAGTGAGCCTAATGGAGTTGTTCTCCCACAAGAACCACTCGGCTGATCCTTCTTCAATATGCCCTTCACCAACATGCAGTGTTTCCTTGATTGAATTAGCTCTCACACCAATATTTGCGTCTAGAGCCTTTGCATTGAGGGCTATCTGAAAACGGCTGTGGCGCTGAAGTTGCCTGTGAATGTGGAGTTGGTGGCATGTGAAACCCGCATGTGGAGCATTCGTTTATGTGGGATGCTCTCCAAGCTTCAATTCAGTCCTAGGCACTCATAGGGCACTAAGCCTAGAGTGTGAAAACTGAGTTTCCTTGAGAGCTGCTTGAAGCCTGATGGTGTGTGAAGTAGTGAGCCAAATGGAGTTGTTCTCCCACAAGAACCACTCGGCTGATCCTTCTTCAATATGCCCTTCACCAACATGCAGTGTTTCCTTGATTGAATTAGCTCTCACACCAATATTTGCGTCTAGAGCCTTTGCATTGAGGGCTATCTGAAAACGGCTGTGGCGCTGAAGTTGCCTGTGAATGTGGAGTTGGTGGCATGTGAAACCCGCATGTGGAGCATTCGTTTGTGTGGGATGCTCTACCAGTTCATTCTAGATAGGCACTCAAAGGGGCACTAAGCATAGAGTGTGAAAACTGAGTTTCCTTGAGAGCTGCTCCGAAGCCTGATGGTGTGTGAAGTTAGTGAGCCAAATGGAGTTGTTCTCCCACAAGAACCACTCGGCTGATCCTTCTTCAATATGCCCTTCACCAACATGCAGTGTTTCCTTGATTGAATTAGCTCTCACACCAATATTTGCGTCTAGAGCCTTTGCATTGAGGGCTATCTGAAAACGGCTGTGGCGCTGAAGTTGCCTGTGAATGTGGAGTTGGTGGCATGTGAAACCCGCATGTGGAGCATTCGTTTGTGTGGGATGCTCTACCAGGTTCATTCCTAGATAATGCACTCAAAGGGCACTAAGCTTAGAGTGTGAAAACTGAGTTTCCTTGAGAGCTGCTTGGAAGCCTGATGGTGTGTGAAGTTAGTGAGCCAAATGGAGTTGTTTCTCCCACAAGAACCACTCGGCTGATCCTTCTTCAATATGCCCTTCACCAACATGCAGTGTTTCCTTGATTGAATTAGCTCTCACACCAATATTTGCGTCTAGAGCCTTTGCATTGAGGGCTATCTGAAAACGGCTGTGGCGCTGAAGTTGCCTGTGAATGTGGAGTTGGTGGCATGTGAAACCCGCATGTGGAGCATTCGTTTGTGTGGGATGCTCTACAGGTTCTTTCCTAGATAATGCACTCAAAGGGCACTAAGCATAGAGTGTGAAAACTGAGTTTCCTTGAGAGCTGCTTGGAAGCCTGATGGTGTGTGAAGTTAGTGAGCCAAATGGAGTTGTTCTCCCACAAGAACCACTCGGCTGATCCTTCTTCAATATGCCCTTCACCAACATGCAGTGTTTCCTTGATTGAATTAGCTCTCACACCAATATTGCGTCTAGAGCCTTTGCATTGAGGGCTATCTGAAAACGGCTGTGGCGCTGAAGTTGCCTGTGAATGTGGAGTTGGTGGCATGTGAAACCCGCATGTGGAGCATTCGTTTATGTGGGATGCTCTCCAAGCTTCAATTCAGTCCTAGGCACTCATAGGGCACTAAGCATAGAGTGTGAAAACTGAGTTTCCTTGAGAGCTGCTTGGAAGCCTGATGGTGTGTGAAGTTAGTGAGCCAAATGGAGTTGTTCTCCCACAAGAAGCACTCGGCTGATCCTTCTTCATATGCCCTTCACCAACATGCAGTGTTTCCTTGATTGAATTAGCTCTCACACCAATATTTGTGTCTAGAGCCTTTGCATTGAGGGCTATCTGAAACGGCTGTGGCGCTGAAGTTGCCTGTGAATGTGGAGTTGGTGCATGTGAAACCCGCATGTGGAGCATTCGTTTATGTGGGATGCTCTCCAAGCTTCAATTCAGTCCTAGGCACTCATAGGGCACTAAGCCTAGAGTGTGAAAACTGAGTTTCCTTGAGAGCTGCTTGGAAGCCTGATGGTGTGTGAAGTTAGTGAGCCAAATGGAGTTGTTCTCCACAAGAACCACTCGGCTGATCCTTCTTTAATATGCCCTTCACCAACATGCAGTGTTTCCTTGATTGAATTAGCTCTCACACCAATATTTGCGTCTAGAGCCTTTGCATTGAGGCTATCTGAAAACGGCTGTGGCGCTGAAGTTGCCTGTGAATGTGGAGTTGGTGGCATGTGAAACCCGCATGTGGAGCATTCATTTGTGTGGGATGCTCTACCAGGTTCATTCCTAGATAATGCACTCAAAGGGCACTAAGCATAGAGTGTGAAAACTGAGTTTCCTTGAGAGCTGCTTGGAAGCCTGATGGTGTGTGAAGTTAGTGAGCCAAATGGAGTTGTTCTCCCACAAGAACCACTCGGCTGATCCTTCTTTAATATGCCCTTCACCAACATGCAGTTGTTTCCTTGATTGAATTAGCTCTCACACCAATATTTGCGTCTAGAGCCTTTGCATGGAGGGCTATCTGAAAATGGCTGTGGCGCTGAAGTTGCCTGTGAATGTGGAGTTGGTGGCATGTGAAACCCGCATGTGGAGCATTCGTTTATGTGGGATGCTCTCCAAGCTTCAATTCAGTCCTAGGCACTCAAAGGGCACTAAGCATAGAGTGTGAAAACTGAGTTTCCTTGAGAGCTGCTTGGAAGCCTGATGGTGTGTGAAGTTAGTGAGCCAAATGGAGTTGTTCTCCCACAAGAACCACTCGGCTGATCCTTCTTCAATATGCCCTTCACCAACATGCAGTGTTTCCTTGATTGAATTAGCTCTCACACCAATATTTGCGTCTAGAGCCTTTGCATTGAGGGCTATCTGAAAACGACTGTGGCGCTGAAGTTGCCTGTGAATGTGGAGTTGGTGGCATGTGAAACCGCATGTGGAGCATTCGTTTGTGTGGGATGCACTACCAGGTACATTCCTAGATAATGCACTCAAAGGGCACTAAGATAGAGTGTGAAAACTGAGTTTCCTTGAGAGCTGCTTGGAAGCCTGATGTGTGTGAAGTTAGTGAGCCTAATGGAGTTGTTCTCCCACAAGAACCACTCGGCTGATCCTTCTTCAATATGCCCTTCACCAACATGCAGTGTTTCTTGATTGAATTAGCTCTCACACCAATATTTGCGTCTAGAGCCTTTGCATGAGGGCTATCTGAAAACGGCTGTGGCGCTGAAGTTGCCTGTGAATGTGGAGTGGTGGCATGTGAAACCCGCATGTGGAGCATTCGTTTATGTGGGATGCTCTCCAAGCTTAAATTCAGTCCTAGGCACTCATAGGGCACTAAGCATAGAGTGTGAAAACTGAGTTTCCTTGAGAGCTGCTTGGAAGCCTGATGGTGTGTGAAGTTAGTGAGCCAAATGGAGTTGTTCTCCCACAAGAACCACTCGGCTGATCCTTCTTCAATATGCCCTTCACCAACATGCAGTGTTTCCTTGATTGAATTAGCTCTCACACCAATATTTGCGTCTAGAGCCTTTGCATTGAGGGCTATCTGAAAACGGCTGTGGCGCTGAAGTTGCCTGTGAATGTGGAGTTGGTGGCATGTGAAACCCGCATGTGGAGCATTCGTTTATGTGGGATGCTCTCCAAGCTTCAATTCAGTCCTAGGCACTCATAGGGCACTAAGCCTAGAGTGTGAAAACTGAGTTTCCTTGAGAGCTGCTTGGAAGCCTGATGGTGTGTGAAGTTAGTGAGCCAAATGGAGTTGTTCTCCCACAAGAACCACTCGGTGATCCTTCTTCAATATGCCCTTCACCAACATGCAGTGTTTCCTTGATTGAATTAGCTCTCACACCAATATTTGCGTCTAGAGCCTTTGCATTGAGGGCTATCTGAAAACGGCTGTGGCGCTGAAGTTGCCTGTGAATGTGGAGTTGGTGGCATGTGAAACCCGCATGTGGAGCATTCGTTTGTGTGGGATGCTCTACCAGGTTCATTCCTAGATAATGCACTCAAAGGGCACTAAGCATAGAGTGTGAAAACTGAGTTTCCTTGAGAGCTGCTCCGAAGCCTGATGGTGTGTGAAGTTAGTGAGCCAAATGGAGTTGTTCTCCCACAAGAACCACTCGGCTGATCCTTCTTCAATATGCCCTTCACCAACATGCAGTGTTTCCTTGATTGAATTAGCTCTCACACCAATATTTGCGTCTAGAGCCTTTTGCATTGAGGGCTATCTGAAAACGGCTGTGGCGCTGAAGTTGCCTGTGAATGTGGAGTTGGTGGCATGTGAAACCCGCATGTGGAGCATTCGTTTGTGTGGGATGCTCTACCAGGTTCATTCCTAGATAATGCACTCAAAGGGCACTAAGCATAGAGTGTGAAAACTGAGTTTCCTTGAGAGCTGCTTGGAAGCCTGATGGTGTGTGAAGTTAGTGAGCCAAATGGAGTTGTTCTCCCACAAGAACCACTCGGCTGATCCTTCTTCAATATGCCCTTCACCAACATGCAGTGTTTCCTTGATTGAATTAGCTCTCACACAATATTTGCGTCTAGAGCCTTTGCATTGAGGGCTATCTGAAAACGGCTGTGGCGCTGAAGTTGCCTGTGAATGTGGAGTTGGTGGCATGTGAAACCCGCATGTGGAGCATTCGTTTGTGTGGGATGCTCTACCAGGTTCTTTCCTAGATAATGCACTCAAAGGGCACTAAGCATAGAGTGTGAAAACTGAGTTTCCTTGAGAGCTGCTTGGAAGCCTGATGGTGTGTGAAGTTAGTGAGCCAAATGGAGTTGTTCTCCCACAAGAACCACTCGGCTGATCCTTCTTCAATATGCCCTTCACCAACATGCAGTGTTTCCTTGATTGAATTAGCTCTCACACCAATATTTGCGTCTAGAGCCTTTGCATTGAGGGCTATCTGAAAACGGCTGTGGCGCTGAAGTTGCCTGTGAATGTGGAGTTGGTGGCATGTGAAACCCGCATGTGGAGCATTCGTTTGTGTGGGATGCTCTACCAGGTTCTTTCCTAGATAATGCACTCAAAGGGCACTAAGCATAGAGTGTGAAAACTGAGTTTCCTTGAGAGCTGCTTGGAAGCCTGATGGTGTGTGAAGTTAGTGAGCCAAATGGAGTTGTTCTCCCACAAGAACCACTCGGCTGATCCTTCTTCAATATGCCCTTCACCACATGCAGTGTTTCCTTGATTGAATTAGCTCTCACACCAATATTTGCGTCTAGAGCCTTTGCATTGAGGGCTATGTGAAAACGGCTGTGGCGCTGAAGTTGCCTGTGAATGTGGAGTTGGTGGCATGTGAAACCGCATGTGGAGCATTCGTTTGTTAGGGATGCTCTACCAGGTTCATTCCTAGATAATGCACTCAAAGGGCACTAAGCATAGAGTGTGAAAACTGAGTTTCCTTGAGAGCTGCTTGGAAGCCTGATGGTGTGTGAAGTTAGTGAGCCAAATGGAGTTGTTCTCCCACAAGAACCACTCGGCTGATCCTTCTTCAATATGCCCTTCACCAACATGCAGTGTTTCCTTGATTGAATTAGCTCTCACACCAATATTTGCGTCTAGAGCCTTTGCCTTGAGGGCTATCTGAAAACGGCTGTGGCGCTGAAGTTGCCTGTGAATGTGGAGTTGGTGCATGTGAAACACGCATGTGGAGCATTCGTTTGTGTGGGATGCTCTACCAGGTTCATTCCTATATAATGCACTCAAAGGGCACTAAGCATAGAGTGTGAAAACTGAGTTTCTTGAGAGCTGCTTGGAAGCCTGATGGTGTGTGAAGTTAGTGAGCCAAATGGAGTTGTTCCTCCCACAAGAACCACTCGGCTGATCCTTCTTCAATATGCCCTCACCAACATGCAGTGTTTCCTTGATTGAATTAGCTCTCACTCCAATATTTGCGTCTAGAGCCTTTGCATTGAGGGCTATCTGAAAACGGCTGTGGCGCTGAGTTGCCTGTGAATGTGGAGTTGGTGGCATGTGAAACCCGCATGTGGAGCATGCGTTTGTGTGGGATGCTCTACCAGGTTCATTCCTAGATAATGCACTCAAAGGGCACTAAGCATAGAGTGTGAAAACTGAGTTTCCTTGAGAGCTGCTTGGAAGCCTGATGGTGTGTGAAGTTAGTGAGCCAAATGGAGTTGTTCTCCCACAAGAACCACTCGGCTGATCCTTCTTCAATATGCCCTTCACCAACATGCAGTGTTTCCTTGATTGAATTAGCTCTCACACCAATATTTGCGTCTAGAGCCTTTGCATTGAGGGCTATCTGAAAACGGCTGTGGCGCTGAAGTTGCCTGTGAATGTGGAGTTGTGGCATGTGAAACCCGCATGTGGAGCATTCGTTTGTGTGGGATGCTCTACCAGGTTCATTCCTAGATAATGCACTCAAAGGGCACTAAGCATAGAGTGTGAAAACTGAGTTTCTTGAGAGCTGCTTGGAAGCCTGATGGTGTGTGAAGTTAGTGAGCCAAATGGAGTTGTTCTCCCACAAGAACCACTCGGCTGATCCTTCTTCAATATGCCCTTCACCAACATGCAGTGTTTCCTTGATTGAATTAGCTCTCACACCAATATTTGCGTCTAGAGCCTTTGCATTGAGGGCTATCTGAAACGGCTGTGGCGCTGAAGTTGCCTGTGAATGTGGAGTTGGTGGCATGTGAAACCCGCATGTGGAGCATTCGTTTGTTTGGGATGCTCTACCAGGTTCATTCCTAGATAATGCACTCAAAGGGCACTAAGCATAGAGTGTGAAAACTGAGTTTCCTTGAGAGCTGCTTGGAAGCCTGATGGTGTGTGAAGTTAGTGAGCCAAATGGAGTTGTTCTCCCACAAGAACCACTCGGCTGATCCTTCTTCAATATGCCCTTCACCAACATGCAGTGTTTCCTTGATTGAATTAGCTCTCACTCCAATATTTGCGTCTAGAGCCTTTGCATTGAGGGCTATCTGAAAACGGCTGTGGCGCTGAAGTTGCCTGTGAATGTGGAGTTGGTGGCATGTGAAACCCGCATGTGGAGCATGCGTTTGTGTGGGATGCTCTACCAGGTTCATTCCTAGATAATGCACTCAATGCATAGAGTGTGAAAACTGAGTTTCCTTGAGAGCTGCTTGGAAGCCTGATGGTGTGTGAAGTTAGTGAGCCAAATGGAGTTGTTCTCCCACAAGAACCACTCGGCTGATCCTTCTTCAATATGCCCTTCACCAACATGCAGTGTTTCCTTGATTTAATTAGCTCTCACACCAATATTTGCGTCTAGAGCCTTTGCCTTGAGGGCTATCTGAAAACGGCTGTGGCGCTGAAGTTGCCTGTGAATGTGGAGTTGGTGGCATGTGAAACCCGCATGTGGAGCATTCGTTTATGTGGGATGCTCTCCAAGCTTAAATTCAGTCCTAGGCACTCATAGGGCACTAAGAATAGAGTGTGAAAACTGAGTTTCCTTGAGAGCTGCTTGGAAGCCTGATGGTGTGTGAAGTTAGTGAGCCAAATGGAGTTGTTCTCCCACAAGAACCACTCGGCTGAACCTTCTTCAATATGCCCTTCACCAACATGCAGTGTTTCCTTGATTGAATTAGCTCTCACACCAATATTTGCATCTAGAACCTTTGCATTGAGGGCTATCTGAAAACGGCTGTGGCGCTGAAGTTGCCTGTGAATGTGGAGTTGGTGGCATGTGAAACCCGCATGTGGAGCATTCGTTTGTGTGGGATGCTCTACCAGGTACATTCCTAGATAATGCACTCAAAGGGCACTAAGAATAGAGTGTGAAAACTGAGTTTCCTTGAGAGCTGCTTGGAAGCCTGATGGTGTGTGAAGTTAGTGAGCCAAATGGAGTTGTTCTGCCACAAGAACCACTCGGCTGATCCTTCTTCAATATGCCCTTCACCAACATGCAGTGTTTCCTTGATAGAATTAGCTCTCACACCAATATTTGCGTCTAGAGCCTTTGCATTGAGGGCTATCTGAAAACGGCTGTGGCGCTGAAGTTGCCTGTGAATGTGGAGTTGGTGGCATGTGAAACCCGCATGTGGAGCATTCATTTGTGTGGGATACTCTACCAGGTTCATTCCTAGATAATGCACTCAAAGGGCACTAAACATAGAGTGTGAAAACTGAGTTTCCTTGAGAGCTGCTTGGAAGCCTGATGGTGTGTGAAGTTAGTGAGCCAAATGGAGTTGTTCTCCCACAAGAACCACTCGGCTGATCCTTCTTCAATATGCCCTTCACCAACATGCAGTGTTTCCTTGATTGAATTAGCTCTCACACCAATATTTGCGTCTAGAGCCTTTGCATTGAGGGCTATCTGAAAACGGCTGTGGCGCTGAAGTTGCCTGTGAATGTGGAGTTGGTGGCATGTGAAACCCGCATGTGGAGCATTCGTTTATGTGGGATGCTCTCCAAGCTTGAATTCAGTCCTAGGCACTCATAGGGCACTAAGCATAGAGTGTGAAAACTGAGTTTCCTTGAGAGCTGCTTGGAAGCCTGATGGTGTGTGAAGTTAGTGAGCCAAATGGAGTTGTTCTCCCACAAGAACCACTCGGCTGATCCTTCTTCAATATGCCCTTCACCAACATGCAGTGTTTCCTTGATTGAATTAGCTCTCACACCAATATTTGCGTCTAGAGCCTTTGCCTTGAGGGCTATCTGAAAACGGCTGTGGCGCTGAAGTTGCCTGTGAATGTGGAGTTGGTGGCATGTGAAACCCGCATGTGGAGCATTCGTTTGTGTGGGATGCTCTACCAGGTTCATTCCTAGATAATGCACTCAAAGGGCACTAAGCATAGAGTGTGAAAACTGAGTTTCCTTGAGAGCTGCTTGGAAGCGTGATGGTGTGTGAAGTTAGTGAGCCAAATGGAGTTGTTCTCCCACAAGAACCACTCGGCTGATCCTTCTTCAATATGCCCTTCACCAACATGCAGTGTTTCCTTGATTGAATTAGCTCTCACACCAATATTTGCGTCTAGAGCCTTTGCATTGAGGGCTATCTGAAAACGGCTGTGGCGCTGAAGTTGCCTGTGAATGTGGAGTTGGTGGCATGTGAAACCCGCATGTGGAGCATTCGTTTGTGTGGGATGCTCTACCAGGTTCATTCCTAGATAATGAACTCAAAGGGCACTAAGCAAAGAGTGTGAAAACTGAGTTTCCTTGAGAGCTGCTTGGAAGCCTGATGGTGTGTGAAGTTAGTGAGCCAAATGGAGTTGTTCTCCCACAAGAACCACTCGGCTGATCCTTCTTCAATATGCCCTTCACCAACATGCAGTGTTTCCTTGATTGAATTAGCTCTCACACCAATATTTGCGTCTAGAGCCTTTGCATTGAGGGCTATCTGAAAACGGCTGTGGCGCTGAAGTTGCCTGTGAATGTGGAGTTGGTGGCATGTGAAACCCGCATGTGGAGCATTCGTTTGTGTGGGATGCTCTCCAAGCTTCAATTCAGTCCTAGGCACTCATAGGGCACTAAGCATAGAGTGTGAAAACTGAGTTTCCTTGAGAGCTGCTTGGAAGCCTGATGGTGTGTGAAGTTAGTGAGCCAAATGGAGTTGTTCTCCCACAAGAACCACTCGGCTGATCCTTCTTCAATATGCCCTTCACCAACATGCAGTGTTTCCTTGATTGAATTAGCTCTCACACCAATATTTGCGTCTAGAGCCTTTGCATTGAGGGCTATCTGAAAACGGCTGTGGCGCTGAAGTTGCCTGTGAATGTGGAGTTGGTGGCATGTGAAACCCGCATGTGGAGCATTCGTTTGTGTGGGATGCTCTACCAGGTTCATTCCTAGATAATGCACTCAAAGGGCACTAAGCATAGAGTGTGAAAACTGAGTTTCCTTGAGAGCTGCTTGGAAGCCTGATGGTGTGTGAAGTTAGTGAGCCAAATGGAGTTGTTCTCCCACAAGAACCACTCGGCTGATCCTTCTTCAATATGCCCTTCACCAACATGCAGTGTTTCCTTGATTGAATTAGCTCTCACACCAATATTTGCGTCTAGAGCCTTTGCATTGAGGGCTATCTGAAAACGACTGTGGCGCTGAAGTTGCCTGTGAATGTGGAGTTGGTGGCATGTGAAAACAGCATGTGGAGCATTCGTTTGTGTGGGATGCTCTACCAGGTTCATTCCTAGATAATGCACTCAAAGGGCACTAAGCATAGAGTGTGAAAACTGAGTTTCCTTGAGAGCTGCTTGGAAGCCTGATGGTGTGTGAAGTTAGTGAGCCAAATGAAGTTGTTCTCCCACAAGAACCACTCGGCTGATCCTTCTTCAATATGCCCTTCACCAACATGCAGTGTTTCCTTGATTGAATTAGCTCTCACACCAATATTTGCGTCTAGAGCCTTTGCATTGAGGGCTATCTGAAAACGGCTGTGGCGCTGAAGTTGCCTGTGAATGTGGAGTTGGTGGCATGTGAAACCCGCATGTGGAGCATGCGTTTGTGTGGAATGCTCTACCAGGTTCATTCCTAGATAATGCACTCAAAGGGCACTAAGGATAGAGTGTGAAAACTGAGTTTCCTTGAGAGCTGCTTGGAAGCCTGATGGTGTGTGAAGTTAGTGAGCCAAATGGAGTTGTTCTCCCACTAGAACCACTCGGCTGATCCTTCTTCAATATGCCCTTCACCAACATGCAGTGTTTCCTTGATTGAATTAGCTCTCACACCAATATTTGCGTCTAGAGCCTTTGCATTGAGGGCTATCTGAAAACGACTGTGGCGCTGAAGTTGCCTGTGAATGTGGAGTTGGTGGCATGTGAAACCCGCATGTGGAGCATTCGTTTGTGTGGGATGCTCTACCAGGTTCATTCCTAGATAATGCACTCAAAGGGCACTAAGCATAGAGTGTGAAAACTGAGTTTCCTTGAGAGCTGCTTGGAAGCCTGATGGTGTGTGAAGTTAGTGAGCCAAATGAAGTTGTTCTCCCACAAGAACCACTCGGCTGATCCTTCTTCAATATGCCCTTCACCAACATGCAGTGTTTCCTTGATTGAATTAGCTCTCACACCAATATTTGCGTCTAGAGCCTTTGCATTGAGGGCTATCTGAAAACGGCTGTGGCGCTGAAGTTGCCTGTGAATGTGGAGTTGGTGGCATGTGAAACCGGCATGTGGAGCATTCGTTTATGTGGGATGCTCTCCAAGGTTCAATTCAGTATTAGGCACTCATAGGGCACTAAGCATAGAGTGTGAAAACTGAGTTTCCTTGAGAGCTGCTTGGAAGCCTGATGGTGTGTGAAGTTAGTGAGCCAAATGGAGTTGTTCTCCCACAAGAACCACTCGGCTGATCCTTCTTCAATATGCCCTTCACCAACATGCAGTGTTTCCTTGATTGAATTAGCTCTCACACCAATATTTGCATCTAGAGCCTTTGCATTGAGGGCTATCTGAAAACGACTGTGGCGCTGAAGTTGCCTGTGAATGTGGAGTTGGTGGCATGTGAAACCCGCATGTGGAGCATTCGTTTGTGTGGGATGCTCTACCAGGTTCATTCCTAGATAATGCACTCAAAGGACACTAAGCATAGAGTGTGAAAACTGAGTTTCCTTGAGAGCTGCTTGGAAGCCTGATGGTGTGTGAAGTTAGTGAGCCAAATGAAGTTGTTCTCCCACAAGAACCACTCGGCTGATCCTTCTTCAATATGCCCTTCACCAACATGCAGTGTTTCCTTGATTGAATTAGCTCTCACACCAATATTTGCGTCTAGAGCCTTTGCATTGAGGGCTATCTGAAAACGGCTGTGGCGCTGAAGTTGCCTGTGAATGTGGAGTTGGTGGCATGTGAAACCCGCATGTGGAGCATTCGTTTATGTGGGATGCTCTTCAATTCAGTCCTAGGCACTCATAGGGCACTAAGCATAGAGTGTGAAAACTGAGTTTCCTTGAGAGCTGCTTGGAAGCCTGATGGTGTGTGAAGTTAGTGAGCCAAATGGAGTTGTTCTCCCACAAGAACCACTCGGCTGATCCTTCTTCAATATGCACTTCACCAACATGCAGTGTTTCCTTGATTGAATTAGCTCTCACACCAATATTTGCGTCTAGAGCCTTTGCATTGAGGGCTATCTGAAAACGGCTGTGGCGCTGAAGTTGCCTGTGAATGTGGAGTTGGTGGCATGTGAAACCCGCATGTGGAGCATTCGTTTGTGTGGGATGCTGACCAAGCTTCATTTCAGTCCTAGGCACACAAAGAGCACTAAGCATAGAGTGTGAAAACTGAGTTTCCTTGAGAGCTGCTTGGAAGCCTGATGGTGTGTGAAGTTAGTGAGCCAAATGGAGTTGTTCTCCCACAAGAACCACTCGGCTGATCCTTCTTCAATATGCCCTTCACCAACATGCAGTGTTTCCTTGATTGAATTAGCTCTCACACCAATATTTGCGTCTAGAGCCTTTGCATTGAGGGCTATCTGAAAACGGCTGTTTCGCTGAAGTTGCCTGTGAATGTGGAGTTGGTGGCATGTGAAACCCGCATGTGGAGCATGCGTTTGTGTGGGATGCTCTACCAGGTTCATTACTAGATAATGCACTCAAAGGGCACTAAGCATAGAGTGTGAAAACTGAGTTTCCTTGAGAGCTGCTTGGAAGCCTGATGGTGTGTGAAGTTAGTGAGCCAAATGGAGTTGTTCTCCCACAAGAACCACTCGGCTGATCCTTCTTCAATATGCCCTTCACCAACATGCAGTGTTTCCTTGATTGAATTAGCTCTCACACCAATATTTGCGTCTAGAGCCTTTGCATTGAGGGCTATCTGAAAACGGCTGTGGCGCTGAAGTTGCCTGTGAATGTGGAGTTGGTGGCATGTGAAACCCGCATGTGGAGCATTCGTTTATGTGGGATGCTGACCAAGCTTCAATTCAGTCCTAGGCACTCATAGGGCACTAAGCCTAGAGTGTGAAAACTGAGTTTCCTTGAGAGCTGCTTGGAAGCCTGATGGTGTGTGAAGTTAGTGAGCCAAATGGAGTTGTTCTCCCACAAGAACCACTCGGCTGATCCTTCTTCAATATGCCCTTCACCAACATGCAGTGTTTCCTTGATTGAATTAGCTCTCACACCAATATTTGCGTCTAGAGCCTTTGCATTGAGGGCTATCTGAAAACGGCTGTGGCTCTGAAGTTGCCTGTGAATGTGGAGTTGGTGGCATGTGAAACCCGCATGTGGAGCATGCGTTTGTGTGGGATGCTCTACCAGGTTCATTCCTAGATAATGCACTCAAAGGGCACTAAGCATAGAGTGTGAAAACTGAGTTTCCTTGAGAGCTGCTTGGAAGCCTGATGGTGTGTGAAGTTAGTGAGCCAAATGGAGTTGTTCTCCCACAAGAACCACTCGGCTGATCCTTCTTTAATATGCCCTTCACCAACATGCAGTGTTTCCTTGATTGAATTAGCTCTCACACCAATATTTGCGTCTAGAGCCTTTGCATGGAGGGCTATCTGAAAACGGCTGTGGCGCTGAAGTTGCCTGTGAATGTGGAGTTGGTGGCATGTGAAACCCGCATGTGGAGCATTCGTTTATGTGGGATGCTCTCCAAGCTTCAATTCAGTCCTAGGCACTCATAGGGCACTAAGCATAGAGTGTGAAAACTGAGTTTCCTTGAGAGCTGCTTGGAAGCCTGATGGTGTGTGAAGTTAGTGAGCCAAATGGAGTTGTTCTCCCACAAGAACCACTCGGCTGATCCGTCTTCAATATGCCCTTCACCAACATGCAGTGTTTCCTTGATTGAATTAGCTCTCACACCAATATTTGCGTCTAGAGCCTTTGCATTGAGGGCTATCTGAAAACGGCTGTGGCGCTGAAGTTGCCTGTGAATGTGGAGTTGGTGGCATGTGAAACCCGCATGTGGAGCATTCGTTTGTGTGGGATGCTGTACCAGGTACATTCCTAGATAATGCACTCAAAGGGCACTAAGCATAGAGTGTGAAAACTGAGTTTCCTTGAGAGCTGCTTGGAAGCCTGATGGTGTGTGAAGTTAGTGAGCCAAATGGAGTTGTTCTCCCACAAGAACCACTCGGCTGATCCTTCTTCAATATGCCCTTCACCAACATGCAGTGTTTCCTTGATTGAATTAGCTCTCACACCAATATTTGCGTCTAGAGCCTTTGCATTGAGGGCTATCTGAAAACGGCTGTGGCGCTGAAGTTGCCTGTGAATGTGGAGTTGGTGGCATGTGAAACCCGCATGTGGAGCATTCGTTTGTGTGGGATGCTCTCCAAGCTTAAATTCAGTCCTAGGCACTCATAGGGCACTAAGCATAGAGTGTGAAAACTGAGTTTCCTTGAGAGCTGCTTGGAAGCCTGATGGTGTGTGAAGTTAGTGAGCCAAATGGAGTTGTTCTCCCACAAGAACCACTCGGCTGATCCTTCTTCAATATGCCCTTCACCAACATGCAGTGTTTCCTTGATTGAATTAGCTCTCACACCAATATTTGCGTCTAGAGCCTTTGCATTGAGGGCTATCTGAAAACGGCTGTGGCGCTGAAGTTGCCTGTGAATGTGGAGTTGGTGGCATGTGAAACCCGCATGTGGAGCATTCGTTTATGTGGGATGCTCTCCAAGCTTCAATTCAGTCCTAGGCACTCATAGGGCACTAAGCCTAGAGTGTGAAAACTGAGTTTCCTTGAGAGCTGCTTGGAAGCCTGATGGTGTGTGAAGTTAGTGAGCCAAATGGAGTTGTTCTCCCACAAGAACCACTCGGCTGATCCTTCTTTAATATGCCCTTCACCAACATGCAGTGTTTCCTTGATTGAATTAACTCTCACACCAATATTTGCGTCTAGAGCCTTTGCATTGAGGGCTATCTGAAAACAGCTGTGGCTCTGAAGTTGCCTGTGAATGTGGAGTTGGTGGCATGTGAAACCCGCATGTGGAGCATTCGTTTGTGTGGGATGCTCTACCAGGTTCATTCCTAGATAATGCACTCAAAGGGCACTAAGCATAGAGTGTGAAAACTGAATTTCCTTGAGAGCTGCTCCGAAGCCTGATGGTGTGTGAAGTTAGTGAGCCAAATGGAGTTGTTCTCCCACAAGAACCACTCGGCTGATCCTTCTTCAATATGCCCTTCACCAACATGCAGTGTTTCCTTGATTGAATTAGCTCTCACACCAATATTTGCGTCTAGAGCCTTTGCATTGAGGGCTATGTGAAAACGGCTGTGGCGCTGAAGTTGCCTGTGAATGTGGAGTTGGTGGCATGTGAAACCCGCATGTGGAGCATGCGTTTGTGTGGGATGCTCTACCAGGTTCATTCCTAGATAATGCACTCAAAGGGCACTAAGCATAGAGTGTGAAAACTGAGTTTCCTTGAGAGCTGCTTGGAAGCCTGATGGTGTGTGAAGTTAGTGAGCCAAATGGAGTTGTTCTCCCACAAGAACCACTCGGCTGATCCTTCTTTAATATGCCCTTCACCAACATGCAGTGTTTCCTTGATTGAATTAGCTCTCACACCAATATTTGCGTCTAGAGCCTTTGCATTGAGGGCTATCTGAAAACGGCTGTGGCGCTGAAGTTGCCTGTGAATGTGGAGTTGGTGGCATGTGAAACCCGCATGTGGAGCATTCGTTTGTGTGGGATGCTCTACCAGGTTCATTCCTAGATAATGCACTCAAAGGGCACTAAGCATAGAGTGTGAAAACTGAGTTTCCTTGAGAGCTGCTTGGAAGCCTGATGGTGTGTGAAGTTAGTGAGCCAAATGGAGTTGTTCTCCCACAAGAACCACTCGGCTGATCCTTCTTTAATATGCCCTTCACCAACATGCAGTGTTTCCTTGATTGAATTAGCTCTCACACCAATATTTGCGTCTAGAGCCTTTGCATGGAGGGCTATCTGAAAACGGCTGTGGCGCTGAAGTTGCCTGTGAATGTGGAGTTGGTGGCATGTGAAATCCGCATGTGGAGCATTCGTTTGTGTGGGATGCTCTACCAGGTACATTCCTAGATAATGCACTCAAAGGGCACTAAGAATAGAGTGTGAAAACTGAGTTTCCTTGAGAGCTGCTTGGAAGCCTGATGGTGTGTGAAGTTAGTGAGCCAAATGGAGTTGTTCTCCCACAAGAACCACTCGGCTGATCCTTCTTCAATATGCCCTTCACCAACATGCAGTGTTTCCTTGATTGAATTAGCTCTCACACCAATATTTGCGTCTAGAGCCTTTGCATTGAGGGCTATCTGAAAACGGCTGTGGCGCTGAAGTTGCCTGTGAATGTGGAGTTGGTGGCATGTGAAACCCGCATGTGGAGCATTCGTTTATGTGGGATGCTCTCCAAGCTTCAATTCAGTCCTAGGCACTCATAGGGCACTAAGCATAGAGTGTGAAAACTGAGTTTCCTTGAGAGCTGCTTGGAAGCCTGATGGTGTGTGAAGTTAGTGAGCCAAATGGAGTTGTTCTCCCACAAGAACCACTCGGCTGATCCTTCTTCAATATGCCCTTCACCAACATGCAGTGTTTCCTTGATTGAATTAGCTCTCACACCAATATTTGTGTCTAGAGCCTTTGCATTGAGGGCTATCTGAAAACGGCTGTGGCGCTGAAGTTGCCTGTGAATGTGGAGTTGGTGGCATGTGAAACCCGCATGTGGAGCATTCGTTTATGTGGGATGCTATCCAAGCTTCAATTCAGTCCTAGGCACTCATAGGGCACTAAGCCTAGAGTGTGAAAACTGAGTTTCCTTGAGAGCTGCTTGGAAGCCTGATGGTGTGTGAAGTTAGTGAGCCAAATGGAGTTGTTCTCCCACAAGAACCACTCGGCTGATCCTTCTTTAATATGCCCTTCACCAACATGCAGTGTTTCCTTGATTGAATTAGCTCTCACACCAATATTTGCGTCTAGAGCCTTTGCATTGAGGGCTATCTGAAAACGGCTGTGGCTCTGAAGTTGCCTGTGAATGTGGAGTTGGTGGCATGTGAAACCCGCATGTGGAGCATTCATTTGTGTGGGATGCTCTACCAGGTTCATTCCTAGATAATGCACTCAAAGGGCACTAAGCATAGAGTGTGAAAACTGAGTTTCCTTGAGAGCTGCTCCGAAGCCTGATGGTGTGTGAAGTTAGTGAGCCAAATGGAGTTGTTCTCCCACAAGAACCACTCGGCTGATCCTTCTTCAATATGCCCTTCACCAACATGCAGTGTTTCCTTGATTGAATTAGCTCTCACACCAATATTTGCGTCTAGAGCCTTTGCATTGAGGGCTATGTGAAAACGGCTGTAGCGCTGAAGTTGCCTGTGAATGTGGAGTTGGTGGCATGTGAAACCCGCATGTGGAGCATGCGTTTGTGTGGGATGCTCTACCAGGTTCATTCCTAGATAATGCACTCAAAGGGCACTAAGCATAGAGTGTGAAAACTGAGTTTCCTTGAGAGCTGCTTGGAAGCCTGATGGTGTGTGAAGTTAGTGAGCCAAATGGAGTTGTTCTCCCACAAGAACCACTCGGCTGATCCTTCTTCAATATGCCCTTCACCAACATGCAGTGTTTCCTTGATTGAATTAGCTCTCACACCAATATTTGCGTCTAGAGCCTTTGCATTGAGGGCTATCTGAAAACGACTGTGGCGCTGAAGTTGCCTGTGAATGTGGAGTTGGTGGCATGTGAAACCCGCATGTGGAGCATTCGTTTGTGTGGGATGCACTACCAGGTACATTCCTAGATAATGCACTCAAAGGGCACTAAGAATAGAGTGTGAAAACTGAGTTTCCTTGAGAGCTGCTTGGAAGCCTGATGGTGTGTGAAGTTAGTGAGCCTAATGGAGTTGTTCTCCCACAAGAACCACTCGGCTGATCCTTCTTCAATATGCCCTTCACCAACATGCAGTGTTTCCTTGATTGAATTAGCTCTCACACCAATATTTGCGTCTAGAGCCTTTGCATTGAGGGCTATCTGAAAACGGCTGTGGCGCTGAAGTTGCCTGTGAATGTGGAGTTGGTGGCATGTGAAACCCGCATGTGGAGCATTCGTTTATGTGGGATGCTCTCCAAGCTTAAATTCAGTCCTAGGCACTCATAGGGCACTAAGCATAGAGTGTGAAAACTGAGTTTCCTTGAGAGCTGCTTGGAAGCCTGATGGTGTGTGAAGTTAGTGAGCCAAATGGAGTTGTTCTCCCACAAGAACCACTCGGCTGATCCTTCTTCAATATGCCCTTCACCAACATGCAGTGTTTCCTTGATTGAATTAGCTCTCACACCAATATTTGCGTCTAGAGCCTTTGCATTGAGGGCTATCTGAAAACGGCTGTGGCGCTGAAGTTGCCTGTGAATGTGGAGTTGGTGGCATGTGAAACCCGCATGTGGAGCATTCGTTTATGTGGGATGCTCTCCAAGCTTCAATTCAGTCCTAGGCACTCATAGGGCACTAAGCCTAGAGTGTGAAAACTGAGTTTCCTTGAGAGCTGCTTGGAAGCCTGATGGTGTGTGAAGTTAGTGAGCCAAATGGAGTTGTTCTCCCACAAGAACCACTCGGCTGATCCTTCTTCAATATGCCCTTCACCAACATGCAGTGTTTCCTTGATTGAATTAGCTCTCACACCAATATTTGCGTCTAGAGCCTTTGCATTGAGGGCTATCTGAAAACGGCTGTGGCGCTGAAGTTGCCTGTGAATGTGGAGTTGGTGGCATGTGAAACCCGCATGTGGAGCATTCGTTTGTGTGGGATGCTCTACCAGGTTCATTCCTAGATAATGCACTCAAAGGGCACTAAGCATAGAGTGTGAAAACTGAGTTTCCTTGAGAGCTGCTCCGAAGCCTGATGGTGTGTGAAGTTAGTGAGCCAAATGGAGTTGTTCTCCCACAAGAACCACTCGGCTGATCCTTCTTCAATATGCCCTTCACCAACATGCAGTGTTTCCTTGATTGAATTAGCTCTCACACCAATATTTGCGTCTAGAGCCTTTGCATTGAGGGCTATCTGAAAACGGCTGTGGCGCTGAAGTTGCCTGTGAATGTGGAGTTGGTGGCATGTGAAACCCGCATGTGGAGCATTCGTTTGTGTGGGATGCTCTACCAGGTTCATTCCTAGATAATGCACTCAAAGGGCACTAAGCATAGAGTGTGAAAACTGAGTTTCCTTGAGAGCTGCTTGGAAGCCTGATGGTGTGTGAAGTTAGTGAGCCAAATGGAGTTGTTCTCCCACAAGAACCACTCGGCTGATCCTTCTTCAATATGCCCTTCACCAACATGCAGTGTTTCCTTGATTGAATTAGCTCTCACACCAATATTTGCGTCTAGAGCCTTTGCATTGAGGGCTATCTGAAAACGGCTGTGGCGCTGAAGTTGCCTGTGAATGTGGAGTTGGTGGCATGTGAAACCCGCATGTGGAGCATTCGTTTGTGTGGGATGCTCTACCAGGTTCTTTCCTAGATAATGCACTCAAAGGGCACTAAGCATAGAGTGTGAAAACTGAGTTTCCTTGAGAGCTGCTTGGAAGCCTGATGGTGTGTGAAGTTAGTGAGCCAAATGGAGTTGTTCTCCCACAAGAACCACTCGGCTGATCCTTCTTCAATATGCCCTTCACCAACATGCAGTGTTTCCTTGATTGAATTAGCTCTCACACCAATATTTGCGTCTAGAGCCTTTGCATTGAGGGCTATCTGAAAACGGCTGTGGCGCTGAAGTTGCCTGTGAATGTGGAGTTGGTGGCATGTGAAACCCGCATGTGGAGCATGCGTTTGTGTGGGATGCTCTACCAGGTTCTTTCCTAGATAATGCACTCAAAGGGCACTAAGCATAGAGTGTGAAAACTGAGTTTCCTTGAGAGCTGCTTGGAAGCCTGATGGTGTGTGAAGTTAGTGAGCCAAATGGAGTTGTTCTCCCACAAGAACCACTCGGCTGATCCTTCTTCAATATGCCCTTCACCAACATGCAGTGTTTCCTTGATTGAATTAGCTCTCACACCAATATTTGCGTCTAGAGCCTTTGCATTGAGGGCTATCTGAAAACGGCTGTGGCGCTGAAGTTGCCTGTGAATGTGGAGTTGGTGGCATGTGAAACCCGCATGTGGAGCATTCGTTTGTTAGGGATGCTCTACCAGGTTCATTCCTAGATAATGCACTCAAAGGGCACTAAGCATAGAGTGTGAAAACTGAGTTTCCTTGAGAGCTGCTTGGAAGCCTGATGGTGTGTGAAGTTAGTGAGCCAAATGGAGTTGTTCTCTCACAAGAACCACTCGGCTGATCCTTCTTCAATATGCCCTTCACCAACATGCAGTGTTTCCTTGATTGAATTAGCTCTCACACCAATATTTGCGTCTAGAGCCTTTGCCTTGAGGGCTATGTGAAAACGGCTGTGGCGCTGAAGTTGCCTGTGAATGTGGAGTTGGTGGCATGTGAAACACGCATGTGGAGCATTCGTTTGTGTGGGATGCTCTACCAGGTTCATTCCTATATAATGCACTCAAAGGGCACTAAGCATAGAGTGTGAAAACTGAGTTTCCTTGAGAGCTGCTTGGAAGCCTGATGGTGTGTGAAGTTAGTGAGCCAAATGGAGTTGTTCTCCCACAAGAACCACTCGGCTGATCCTTCTTCAATATGCCCTTCACCAACATGCAGTGTTTCCTTGATTGAATTAGCTCTCACTCCAATATTTGCGTCTAGAGCCTTTGCATTGAGGGCTATCTGAAAACGGCTGTGGCGCTGAAGTTGCCTGTGAATGTGGAGTTGGTGGCATGTGAAACCCGCATGTGGAGCATGCGTTTGTGTGGGATGCTCTACCAGGTTCATTCCTAGATAATGCACTCAAAGGGCACTAAGCATAGAGTGTGAAAACTGAGTTTCCTTGAGAGCTGCTTGGAAGCCTGATGGTGTGTGAAGTTAGTGAGCCAAATGGAGTTGTTCTCCCACAAGAACCACTCGGCTGATCCTTCTTCAATATGCCCTTCACCAACATGCAGTGTTTCCTTGATTGAATTAGCTCTCACACCAATATTTGCGTCTAGAGCCTTTGCATTGAGGGCTATGTGAAAACGGCTGTGGCGCTGAAGTTGCCTGTGAATGTGGAGTTGGTGGCATGTGAAACCCGCATGTGGAGCATTCGTTTGTGTGGGATGCTCTACCAGGTTCATTCCTAGATAATGCACTCAAAGGGCACTAAGCATAGAGTGTGAAAACTGAGTTTCCTTGAGAGCTGCTTGGAAGCCTGATGGTGTGTGAAGTTAGTGAGCCAAATGGAGTTGTTCTCCCACAAGAACCACTCGGCTGATCCTTCTTCAATATGCCCTTCACCAACATGCAGTGTTTCCTTGATTGAATTAGCTCTCACACCAATATTTGCGTCTAGAGCCTTTGCATTGAGGGCTATCTGAAAACGGCTGTGGCGCTGAAGTTGCCTGTGAATGTGGAGTTGGTGGCATGTGAAACCCGCATGTGGAGCATTCGTTTGTTTGGGATGCTCTACCAGGTTCATTCCTAGATAATGCACTCAAAGGGCACTAAGCATAGAGTGTGAAAACTGAGTTTCCTTGAGAGCTGCTTGGAAGCCTGATGGTGTGTGAAGTTAGTGAGCCAAATGGAGTTGTTCTCCCACAAGAACCACTCGGCTGATCCTTCTTCAATATGCCCTTCACCAACATGCAGTGTTTCCTTGATTGAATTAGCTCTCACACCAATATTTGCGTCTAGAGCCTTTGCATTGAGGGCTATCTGAAAACGGCTGTGGCGCTGAAGTTGCCTGTGAATGTGGAGTTGGTGGCATGTGAAACCCGCATGTGGAGCATTCGTTTGTGTGGGATGCTCTACCAGGTTCATTCCTAGATAATGCACTCAAAGGGCACTAAGCATAGAGTGTGAAAACTGAGTTTCCTTGAGAGCTGCTTGGAAGCCTGATGGTGTGTGAAGTTAGTGAGCCAAATGGAGTTGTTCTCCCACAAGAACCACTCGGCTGATCCTTCTTCAATATGCCCTTCACCAACATGCAGTGTTTCCTTGATTGAATTAGCTCTCACACCAATATTTGCGTCTAGAGCCTTTGCATTGAGGGCTATCTGAAAACGGCTGTGGCGCTGAAGTTGCCTGTGAATGTGGAGTTGGTGGCATGTGAAACCCGCATGTGGAGCATGCGTTTGTGTAGGATGCTCTACCAGGTTCATTCCTAGATAATGCACTCAAAGGGCACTAAGCATAGAGTGTGAAAACTGAGTTTCCTTGAGAGCTGCTTGGAAGCCTGATGGTGTGTGAAGTTAGTGAGCCAAATGGAGTTGTTCTCCCACAAGAACCACTCGGCTGATCCTTTTCAATATGCCCTTCACCAACATGCAGTGTTTCCTTGATTGAATTAGCTCTCACACCAATATTTGCGTCTAGAGCCTTTGCCTTGAGGGCTATCTGAAAACGGCTGTGGCGCTGAAGTTGCCTGTGAATGTGGAGTTGGTGGCATGTGAAACCCGCATGTGGAGCATTCGTTTATGTGGGATGCTCTACCAGGTTCATTCCTAGATAATGCACTCAAAGGGCACTAAGCATAGAGTGTGAAAACTGAGTTTCCTTGAGAGCTGCTTGGAAGCCTGATGGTGTGTGAAGTTAGTGAGCCAAATGGAGTTGTTCTCCCACAAGAACCACTCGGCTGATCCTTCTTCAATATGCCCTTCACCAACATGCAGTGTTTCCTTGATTGAATTAGCTCTCACACCAATATTTGCGTCTAGAGCCTTTGCATTGAGGGCTATCTGAAAACGGCTGTGGCGCTGAAGTTGCCTGTGAATGTGGAGTTGGTGGCATGTGAAACCCGCATGTGGAGCATTCGTTTGTGTGGGATGCTGACCAAGCTTCATTTCAGTCCTAGGCACACAAAGAGCACTAAGCATAGAGTGTGAAAACTGAGTTTCCTTGAGAGCTGCTTGGAAGCCTGATGGTGTGTGAAGTTAGTGAGCCAAATGGAGTTGTTCTCCCACAAGAACCACTCGGCTGATCCTTCTTCAATATGCCCTTCACCAACATGCAGTGTTTCCTTGATTGAATTAGCTCTCACACCAATATTTGCGTCTAGAGCCTTTGCCTTGAGGGCTATCTGAAAACGGCTGTGGCGCTGAAGTTGCCTGTGAATGTGGAGTTGGTGGCATGTGAAACCCGCATGTGGAGCATTCGTTTATGTGGGATGCTCTCCAAGCTTAAATTCAGTCCTAGGCACTCATAGGGCACTAAGAATAGAGTGTGAAAACTGAGTTTCCTTGAGAGCTGCTTGGAAGCCTGATGGTGTGTGAAGTTAGTGAGCCAAATGGAGTTGTTCTCCCACAAGAACCACTCGGCTGAACCTTCTTCAATATGCCCTTCACCAACATGCAGTGTTTCCTTGATTGAATTAGCTCTCACACCAATATTTGCATCTAGAGCCTTTGCATTGAGGGCTATCTGAAAACGGCTGTGGCGCTGAAGTTGCCTGTGAATGTGGAGTTGGTGGCATGTGAAACCCGCATGTGGAGCATTCGTTTGTGTGGGATGCTCTACCAGGTACATTCCTAGATAATGCACTCAAAGGGCACTAAGAATAGAGTGTGAAAACTGAGTTTCCTTGAGAGCTGCTTGGAAGCCTGATGGTGTGTGAAGTTAGTGAGCCAAATGGAGTTGTTCTGCCACAAGAACCACTCGGCTGATCCTTCTTCAATATGCCCTTCACCAACATGCAGTGTTTCCTTGATAGAATTAGCTCTCACACCAATATTTGCGTCTAGAGCCTTTGCATTGAGGGCTATCTGAAAACGGCTGTGGCTCTGAAGTTGCCTGTGAATGTGGAGTTGGTGGCATGTGAAACCCGCATGTGGAGCATTCATTTGTGTGGGATACTCTACCAGGTTCATTCCTAGATAATGCACTCAAAGGGCACTAAACATAGAGTGTGAAAACTGAGTTTCCTTGAGAGCTGCTTGGAAGCCTGATGGTGTGTGAAGTTAGTGAGCCAAATGGAGTTGTTCTCCCACAAGAACCACTCGGCTGATCCTTCTTCAATATGCCCTTCACCAACATGCAGTGTTTCCTTGATTGAATTAGCTCTCACACCAATATTTGCGTCTAGAGCCTTTGCATTGAGGGCTATCTGAAAACGGCTGTGGCGCTGAAGTTGCCTGTGAATGTGGAGTTGGTGGCATGTGAAACCCGCATGTGGAGCATTCGTTTATGTGGGATGCTCTCCAAGCTTGAATTCAGTCCTAGGCACTCATAGGGCACTAAGCATAGAGTGTGAAAACTGAGTTTCCTTGAGAGCTGCTTGGAAGCCTGATGGTGTGTGAAGTTAGTGAGCCAAATGGAGTTGTTCTCCCACAAGAACCACTCGGCTGATCCTTCTTCAATATGCCCTTCACCAACATGCAGTGTTTCCTTGATTGAATTAGCTCTCACACCAATATTTGCGTCTAGAGCCTTTGCCTTGAGGGCTATCTGAAAACGGCTGTGGCGCTGAAGTTGCCTGTGAATGTGGAGTTGGTGGCATGTGAAACCCGCATGTGGAGCATTCGTTTGTGTGGGATGCTCTACCAGGTTCATTCCTAGATAATGCACTCAAAGGGCACTAAGCATAGAGTGTGAAAACTGAGTTTCCTTGAGAGCTGCTTGGAAGCCTGATGGTGTGTGAAGTTAGTGAGCCAAATGGAGTTGTTCTCCCACAAGAACCACTCGGCTGATCCTTCTTCAATATGCCCTTCACCAACATGCAGTGTTTCCTTGATTGAATTAGCTCTCACACCAATATTTGCGTCTAGAGCCTTTGCATTGAGGGCTATCTGAAAACGGCTGTGGCGCTGAAGTTGCCTGTGAATGTGGAGTTGGTGGCATGTGAAACCCGCATGTGGAGCATTCGTTTGTGTGGGATGCTCTACCAGGTTCATTCCTAGATAATGCACTCAAAGGGCACTAAGCAAAGAGTGTGAAAACTGAGTTTCCTTGAGAGCTGCTTGGAAGCCTGATGGTGTGTGAAGTTAGTGAGCCAAATGGAGTTGTTCCCCCACAAGAACCACTCGGCTGATCCTTCTTCAATATGCCCTTCACCAACATGCAGTGTTTCCTTGATTGAATTAGCTCTCACACCAATATTTGCGTCTAGAGCCTTTGCATTGAGGGCTATGTGAAAACGGCTGTGGCGCTGAAGTTGCCTGTGAATGTGGAGTTGGTGGCATGTGAAACCCGCATGTGGAGCATTCGTTTATGTGGGATGCTCTCCAAGCTTCAATTCAGTCCTAGGCACTCATAGGGCACTAAGCATAGAGTGTGAAAACTGAGTTTCCTTGAGAGCTGCTTGGAAGCCTGATGGTGTGTGAAGTTAGTGAGCCAAATGGAGTTGTTCTCCCACAAGAACCACTCGGCTGATCCTTCTTCAATATGCCCTTCACCAACATGCAGTGTTTCCTTGATTGAATTAGCTCTCACACCAATATTTGCGTCTAGAGCCTTTGCATTGAGGGCTATCTGAAAACGACTGTGGCGCTGAAGTTGCCTGTGAATGTGGAGTTGGTGGCATGTGAAAACCGCATGTGGAGCATTCGTTTGTGTGGGATGCTCTACCAGGTTCATTCCTAGATAATGCACTCAAAGGGCACTAAGCATAGAGTGTGAAAACTGAGTTTCCTTGAGAGCTGCTTGGAAGCCTGATGGTGTGTGAAGTTAGTGAGCCAAATGAAGTTGTTCTCCCACAAGAACCACTCGGCTGATCCTTCTTCAATATGCCCTTCACCAACATGCAGTGTTTCCTTGATTGAATTAGCTCTCACACCAATATTTGCGTCTAGAGCCTTTGCATTGAGGGCTATCTGAAAACGGCTGTGGCGCTGAAGTTGCCTGTGAATGTGGAGTTGGTGGCATGTGAAACCCGCATGTGGAGCATGCGTTTGTGTGGAATGCTCTACCAGGTTCATTCCTAGATAATGCACTCAAAGGGCACTAAGGATAGAGTGTGAAAACTGAGTTTCCTTGAGAGCTGCTTGGAAGCCTGATGGTGTGTGAAGTTAGTGAGCCAAATGGAGTTGTTCTCCCACTAGAACCACTCGGCTGATCCTTCTTCAATATGCCCTTCACCAACATGCAGTGTTTCCTTGATTGAATTAGCTCTCACACCAATATTTGCGTCTAGAGCCTTTGCATTGAGGGCTATCTGAAAACGACTGTGGCGCTGAAGTTGCCTGTGAATGTGGAGTTGGTGGCATGTGAAACCCGCATGTGGAGCATTCGTTTGTGTGGGATGCTCTACCAGGTTCATTCCTAGATAATGCACTCAAAGGGCACTAAGCATAGAGTGTGAAAACTGAGTTTCCTTGAGAGCTGCTTGGAAGCCTGATGGTGTGTGAAGTTAGTGAGCCAAATGAAGTTGTTCTCCCACAAGAACCACTCGGCTGATCCTTCTTCAATATGCCCTTCACCAACATGCAGTGTTTCCTTGATTGAATTAGCTCTCACACCAATATTTGCGTCTAGAGCCTTTGCATTGAGGGCTATCTGAAAACGGCTGTGGCGCTGAAGTTGCCTGTGAATGTGGAGTTGGTGGCATGTGAAACCGGCATGTGGAGCATTCGTTTATGTGGGATGCTGACCAAGCTTCATTTCAGTCCTAGGCACTCATAGGGCACTAAGCATAGAGTGTGAAAACTGAGTTTCCTTGAGAGCTGCTTGGAAGCCTGATGGTGTGTGAAGTTAGTGAGCCAAATGGAGTTGTTCTCCCACAAGAACCACTCGGCTGATCCTTCTTCAATATGCCCTTCACCAACATGCAGTGTTTCCTTGATTGAATTAGCTCTCACACCAATATTTGCATCTAGAGCCTTTGCATTGAGGGCTATCTGAAAACGACTGTGGCGCTGAAGTTGCCTGTGAATGTGGAGTTGGTGGCATGTGAAACCCGCATGTGGAGCATTCGTTTGTGTGGGATGCTCTACCAGGTTCATTCCTAGATAATGCACTCAAAGGGCACTAAGCATAGAGTGTGAAAACTGAGTTTCCTTGAGAGCTGCTTGGAAGCCTGATGGTGTGTGAAGTTAGTGAGCCAAATGAAGTTGTTCTCCCACAAGAACCACTCGGCTGATCCTTCTTCAATATGCCCTTCACCAACATGCAGTGTTTCCTTGATTGAATTAGCTCTCACACCAATATTTGCGTCTAGAGCCTTTGCATTGAGGGCTATCTGAAAACGGCTGTGGCGCTGAAGTTGCCTGTGAATGTGGAGTTGGTGGCATGTGAAACCCGCATGTGGAGCATTCGTTTATGTGGGATGCTCTTCAATTCAGTCCTAGGCACTCATAGGGCACTAAGCATAGAGTGTGAAAACTGAGTTTCCTTGAGAGCTGCTTGGAAGCCTGATGGTGTGTGAAGTTAGTGAGCCAAATGGAGTTGTTCTCCCACAAGAACCACTCGGCTGATCCTTCTTCAATATGCACTTCACCAACATGCAGTGTTTCCTTGATTGAATTAGCTCTCACACCAATATTTGCGTCTAGAGCCTTTGCATTGAGGGCTATCTGAAAACGGCTGTGGCGCTGAAGTTGCCTGTGAATGTGGAGTTGGTGGCATGTGAAACCCGCATGTGGAGCATTCGTTTGTGTGGGATGCTGACCAAGCTTCATTTCAGTCCTAGGCACACAAAGAGCACTAAGCATAGAGTGTGAAAACTGAGTTTCCTTGAGAGCTGCTTGGAAGCCTGATGGTGTGTGAAGTTAGTGAGCCAAATGGAGTTGTTCTCCCACAAGAACCACTCGGCTGATCCTTCTTCAATATGCCCTTCACCAACATGCAGTGTTTCCTTGATTGAATTAGCTCTCACACCAATATTTGCGTCTAGAGCCTTTGCATTGAGGGCTATCTGAAAACGGCTGTTTCGCTGAAGTTGCCTGTGAATGTGGAGTTGGTGGCATGTGAAACCCGCATGTGGAGCATGCGTTTGTGTGGGATGCTCTACCAGGTTCATTCCTAGATAATGCACTCAAAGGGCACTAAGCATAGAGTGTGAAAACTGAGTTTCCTTGAGAGCTGCTTGGAAGCCTGATGGTGTGTGAAGTTAGTGAGCCAAATGGAGTTGTTCTCCCACAAGAACCACTCGGCTGATCCTTCTTCAATATGCCCTTCACCAACATGCAGTGTTTCCTTGATTGAATTAGCTCTCACACCAATATTTGCGTCTAGAGCCTTTGCATTGAGGGCTATCTGAAAACGGCTGTGGCGCTGAAGTTGCCTGTGAATGTGGAGTTGGTGGCATGTGAAACCCGCATGTGGAGCATTCGTTTGTGTGGGATGCTGACCAAGCTTCATTTCAGTCCTAGGCACACAAAGAGCACTAAGCATAGAGTGTGAAAACTGAGTTTCCTTGAGAGCTGCTTGGAAGCCTGATGGTGTGTGAAGTTAGTGAGCCAAATGGAGTTGTTCTCCCACAAGAACCACTCGGCTGATCCTTCTTCAATATGCCCTTCACCAACATGCAGTGTTTCCTTGATTGAATTAGCTCTCACACCAATATTTGTGTCTAGAGCCTTTGCATTGAGGGCTATCTGAAAACGGCTGTGGCGCTGAAGTTGCCTGTGAATGTGGAGTTGGTGGCATGTGAAACCCGCATGTGGAGCATTCGTTTGTGTGGGATGCTCTACCAGGTTCATTCCTAGATAATGCACTCAAAGGGCACTAAACATAGAGTGTGAAAACTGAGTTTCCTTGAGAGCTGCTTGGAAGCCTGATGGTGTGTGAAGTTAGTGAGCCAAATGGAGTTGTTCTCCCACAAGAACCACTCGGCTGATCCTTCTTCAATATGCCCTTCACCAACATGCAGTGTTTCCTTGATTGAATTAGCTCTCACACCAATATTTGCGTCTAGAGCCTTTGCATTGAGGGCTATCTGAAAACGGCTGTGGCGCTGAAGTTGCCTGTGAATGTGGAGTTGGTGGCATGTGAAACCCGCATGTGGAGCATTCGTTTGTGTGGGATGCTCTATAAGCTTCAATTCAGTCCTAGGCACTCATAGGGCACTAAGAATAGAGTGTGAAAACTGAGTTTCCTTGAGAGCTGCTTGGAAGCCTGATGGTGTGTGAAGTTAGTGAGCCAAATGGAGTTGTTCTCCCACAAGAACCACTCGGCTGATCCTTCTTCAATATGCCCTTCACCAACATGCAGTGTTTCCTTGATTGAATTAGCTCTCACACCAATATTTGCGTCTAGAGCCTTTGCATTGAGGGCTATCTGAAAACGGCTGTGGCGCTGAAGTTGCCTGTGAATGTGGAGTTGGTGGCATGTGAAACCCGCATGTAGAGCATGCGTTTGTGTGGGATGCTAACCAACCTTCATTTCAGTCCTAGGCACACAAAGATCACTAAGCATAGAGTGTGAAAACTGAGTTTCCTTGAGAGCTGCTTGGAAGCCTGATGGTGTGTGAAGTTAGTGATCCAAATGGAGTTGTTCTCCCACAAGAACCACTCGGCTGATCCTTCTTCAATATGCCCTTCACCAACATGCAGTGTTTCCTTGATTGAATTAGCTCTCACACCAATATTTGCGTCTAGAGCCTTTGCATTGAGGGCTATCTGAAAACGGCTGTGGCGCTGAAGTTGCCTGTGAATGTGGAGTTGGTGGCATGTGAAACCCGCATGTGGAGCATTCATTTATGTGGGATGCTCTCCAAGCTTCAATTCAGTCCTAGGCACTCATAGGGCACTAAGCATAGAGTGTGAAAACTGAGTTTCCTTGAGAGCTGCTTGGAAGCCTGATGGTGTGTGAAGTTAGTGAGCCAAATGGAGTTGTTCTCCCACAAGAACCACTCGGCTGATCCTTCTTCAATATGCCCTTCACCAACATGCAGTGTTTCCTTGATTGAATTAGCTCTCACACCAATATTTGCGTCTAGAGCCTTTGCATTGAGGGCTATCTGAAAACGGCTGTGGCGCTGAAGTTGCCTGTGAATGTGGAGTTGGTGGCATGTGAAACCCGCATGTAGAGCATGCGTTTGTGTGGGATGCTAACCAACCTTCATTTCAGTCCTAGGCACACAAAGATCACTAAGCATAGAGTGTGAAAACTGAGTTTCCTTGAGAGCTGCTTGGAAGCCTGATGGTGTGTGAAGTTAGTGATCCAAATGGAGTTGTTCTCCCACAAGAACCACTCGGCTGATCCTTCTTCAATATGCCCTTCACCAACATGCAGTGTTTCCTTGATTGAATTAGCTCTCACACCAATATTTGCGTCTAGAGCCTTTGCATTGAGGGCTATCTGAAAACGGCTGTGGCGCTGAAGTTGCCTGTGAATGTGGAGTTGATGGCATGTGAAACCCGCATGTGGAGCATTCATTTATGTGGGATGCTCTCCAAGCTTCAATTCAGTCCTAGGCACTCATAGGGCACTAAGCATAGAGTGTGAAAACTGAGTTTCCTTGAGAGCTGCTTGGAAGCCTGATGGTGTGTGAAGTTAGTGAGCCAAATGGAGTTGTTCTCCCACAAGAACCACTCGGCTGATCCTTCTTCAATATGCCCTTCACCAACATGCAGTGTTTCCTTGATTGAATTAGCTCTCACACCAATATTTGCGTCTAGAGCCTTTGCATTGAGGGCTATCTGAAAACGGCTGTGGCTCTGAAGTTGCCTGTGAATGTGGAGTGGGTGGCATGTGAAACCCGCATGTGGAGCATTCGTTTGTGTGGGATGCTAACCAACCTTCATTTCAGTCCTAGGCACTCATAGGGCACTAAGCATAGAGTGTGAAAACTGAGTTTCCTTGAGAGCTGCTTGGAAGCCTGATGGTGTGTGAAGTTAGTGAGCCAAATGGAGTTGTTCTCCCACAAGAACCACTCGGCTGATCCTTCTTCAATATGCCCTTCACCAACATGCAGTGTGTCCTTGATTGAATTAGCTCTCACACCAATATTTGCGTCTAGAGCCTTTGCATTGAGGGCTATCTGAAAACGACTGTGGCGCTGAAGTTGCCTGTGAATGTGGAGTTGGTGGCATGTGAAACCCGCATGTGGAGCATTCGTTTGTGTGGGATGCTCTCTAAGCTTCAATTCAGTCCTAGGCACTCATAGGGCACTAAGCATAGAGTGTGAAAACTGAGTTTCCTTGAGAGCTGCTTGGAAGCCTGATGGTGTGTGAAGTTAGTGAGCCAAATGGAGTTGTTCTCCCACAAGAACCACTCGGCTGATCCTTCTTCAATATGCCCTTCACCAACATGCAGTGTTTCCTTGATTGAATTAGCTCTCACACCAATATTTGTGTCTAGAGCCTTTGCATTGAGGGCTATGTGAAAACGGCTGTGGCGCTGAAGTTGCCTGTGAATGTGGAGTTGGTGGCATGTGAAACCCGCATGTGGAGCATTCGTTTGTGTGGGATGCTCTACCAGGTTCATTTCAGTCCTAGCCATGAAAAGGGCACTAAGCATAGAGTGTGAAAACTGAGTTTCCTTGAGAGCTGCTTGGAAGCCTGATGGTGTGTGAAGTTAGTGAGCCAAATGGAGTTGTTCTCCCACAAGAACCACTCGGCTGATCCTTCTTCAATATGCCCTTCACCAACATGCAGTGTTTCCTTGATTGAATTAGCTCTCACACCAATATTTGCGTCTAGAGCCTTTGCATTGAGGGCTATCTGAAAACGGCTGTGGCGCTGAAGTTGTCTGTGAATGTGGAGTTGGTGGCATGTGAAACCCGCATGTGGAGCATTCGTTTGTGTGGAATGCTCTACCAGGTTCATTCCTAGATAATGCACTCAAAGGTCACTAAGCATAGAGTGTGAAAACTGAGTTTCCTTGAGAGCTGCTTGGAAGCCTGATGGTGTGTGAAGTTAGTGAGCCAAATGGAGTTGTTCTCCCACAAGAACCACTCGGCTGATCCTTCTTCAATATGCCCTTCACCAACATGCAGTGTTTCCTTGATTGAATTAGCTCTCACACCAATATTTGCGTCTAGAGCCTTTGCATTGAGGGCTATCTGAAAACGACTGTGGCGCTGAAGTTGCCTGTGAATGTGGAGTTGGTGGCATGTGAAACCCGCATGTGGAGCATTCGTTTGTGTGGGATGCTCTACCAGGTTCATTCCTAGATAATGCACTCAAAGGGCACTAAACATAGAGTGTGAAAACTGAGTTTCCTTGAGAGCTGCTTGGAAGCCTGATGGTGTGTGAATTTAGTGAGCCAAATGGAGTTGTTCTCCCACAAGAACCACTCGGCTGATCCTTCTTCAATATGCCCTTCACCAACATGCAGTGTTTCCTTGATTGAATTAGCTCTCACACCAATATTTGCGTCTAGAGCCTTTGCATTGAGGGCTATCTGAAAACGGCTGTGGCGCTGAAGTTGCCTGTGAATGTGGAGTTGGTGGCATGTGAAACCCGCATGTGGAGCATTCATTTATGTGGGATGCTCTCCAAGCTTCAATTCAGTCCTAGGCACTCATAGGGCACTAAGCATAGAGTGTGAAAACTGAGTTTCCTTGAGAGCTGCTTGGAAGCCTGATGGTGTGTGAAGTTAGTGAGCCAAATGGAGTTGTTCTCCCACAAGAACCACTCGGCTGATCCTTCTTCAATATGCCCTTCACCAACATGCAGTGTTTCCTTGATTGAATTAGCTCTCACACCAATATTTGCGTCTAGAGCCTTTGCATTGAGGGCTATCTGAAAACGGCTGTGGCGCTGAAGTTGCCTGTGAATGTGGAGTTGGTGGCATGTGAAACCCGCATGTGGAGCATGCGTTTGTGTGGGATGCTAACCAACCTTCATTTCAGTCCTAGGCACACAAAGATCACTAAGCATAGAGTGTGAAAACTGAGTTTCCTTGAGAGCTGCTTGGAAGCCTGATGGTGTGTGAAGTTAGTGAGCCAAATGTAGTTGTTCTCCCACAAGAACCACTCGGCTGATCCTTCTTCAATATGCCCTTCACCAACATGCAGTGTTTCCTTGATTGAATTAGCTCTCACACCAATATTTGCGTCTAGAGCCTTTGCATTGAGGGCTATCTGAAAACGGCTGTGGCGCTGAAGTTGCCTGTGAATGTGGAGTTGGTGGCATGTGAAACCCGCATGTGGAGCATTCATTTATGTGGGATGCTCTCCAAGCTTCAATTCAGTCCTAGGCACTCATAGGGCAATAAGCATAGAGTGTGAAAACTGAGTTTCCTTGAGAGCTGCTTGGAAGCCTGATGGTGTGTGAAGTTAGTGAGCCAAATGGAGTTGTTCTCCCACAAGAACCACTCGGCTGATCCTTCTTCAATATGCCCTTCACCAACATGCAGTGTTTCCTTGATTGAATTAGCTCTCACACCAATATTTGCGTCTAGAGCCTTTGCATTGAGGGCTATCTGAAAACGGCTGTGGCTCTGAAGTTGCCTGTGAATGTGGAGTGGGTGGCATGTGAAACCCGCATGTGGAGCATTCGTTTGTGTGGGATGCTAACCAACCTTCATTTCAGTCCTAGGCACTCATAGGGCACTAAGCATAGAGTGTGAAAACTGAGTTTCCTTGAGAGCTGCTTGGAAGCCTGATGGTGTGTGACGTTAGTGAGCCAAATGGAGTTGTTCTCCCACAAGAACCACTCGGCTGATCCTTCTTCAATATGCCCTTCACCAACATGCAGTGTGTCCTTGATTGAATTAGCTCTCACACCAATATTTGCGTCTAGAGCCTTTGCATTGAGGGCTATCTGAAAACGACTGTGGCGCTGAAGTTGCCTGTGAATGTGGAGTTGGTGGCATGTGAAACCCGCATGTGGAGCATTCGTTTATGTGGGATGCTCTCCAAGCTTCAATTCAGTCCTAGGCACTCATAGGGCACTAAGCATAGAGTGTGAAAACTGAGTTTCCTTGAGAGCTGCTTGGAAGCCTGATGGTGTGTGAAGTTAGTGAGCCAAATGGAGTTGTTCTCCCACAAGAACCACTCGGCTGATCCTTCTTCAATATGCCCTTCACCAGCATGCAGTGTTTCCTTGATTGAATTAGCTCTCACACCAATATTTGTGTCTAGAGCCTTTGCATTGAGGGCTATGTGAAAACGGCTGTGGCGCTGAAGTTGCCTGTGAATGTGGAGTTGGTGGCATGTGAAACCCGCATGTGGAGCATTCGTTTGTGTGGGATGCTCTACCAGGTTCATTTCAGTCCTAGCCATGAAAAGGGCACTAAGCATAGAGTGTGAAAACTGAGTTTCCTTGAGAGCTGCTTGGAAGCCTGATGGTGTGTGAAGTTAGTGAGCCAAATGGAGTTGTTCTCCCACAAGAACCACTCGGCTGATCCTTCTTCAATATGCCCTTCACCAACATGCAGTGTTTCCTTGATTGAATTAGCTCTCACACCAATATTTGCTTCTAGAGCCTTTGCATTGAGGGCTATCTGAAAACGGCTGTGGCGCTGAAGTTGTCTGTGAATGTGGAGTTGGTGGCATGTGAAACCCGCATGTGGAGCATTCGTTTGTGTGGGATGCTCTACCAGGTTCATTCCTAGATAATGCACTCAAAGGTCACTAAGCATAGAGTGTGAAAACTGAGTTTCCTTGAGAGCTGCTTGGAAGCCTGATGGTGTGTGAAGTTAGTGAGCCAAATGGAGTTGTTCTCCCACAAGAACCACTCGGCTGATCCTTCTTCAATATGCCCTTCACCAACATGCAGTGTTTCCTTGATTGAATTAGCTCTCACACCAATATTTGCGTCTAGAGCCTTTGCATTGAGGGCTATCTGAAAACGACTGTGGCGCTGAAGTTGCCTGTGAATGTGGAGTTGGTGGCATGTGAAACCCGCATGTGGAGCATTCGTTTGTGTGGGATGCTCTACCAGGTTCATTCCTAGATAATGCACTCAAAGGGCACTAAACATAGAGTGTGAAAACTGAGTTTCCTTGAGAGCTGCTTGGAAGCCTGATGGTGTGTGAAGTTAGTGAGCCAAATGGAGTTGTTCTCCCACAAGAACCACTCGGCTGATCCTTCTTCAATATGCCCTTCACCAACATGCAGTGTTTCCTTGATTGAATTAGCTCTCACACCAATATTTGCATCTAGAGCCTTTGCATTGAGGGCTATCTGAAAACGGCTGTGGCGCTGAAGTTGCCTGTGAATGTGGAGTTGGTGGCATGTGAAACCCGCATGTGGAGCATTCATTTATGTGGGATGCTCTCCAAGCTTCAATTCAGTCCTAGGCACTCATAGGGCACTAAGAATAGAGTGTGAAAACTGAGTTTCCTTGAGAGCTGCTTGGAAGCCTGATGGTGTGTGAAGTTAGTGAGCCAAATGGAGTTGTTCTCCCACAAGAACCACTCGGCTGATCCTTCTTCAATATGCCCTTCACCAACATGCAGTGTTTCCTTGATTGAATTAGCTCTCACACCAATATTTGCGTCTAGAGCCTTTGCATTGAGGGCTATCTGAAAACGGCTGTGGCGCTGAAGTTGCCTGTGAATGTGGAGTTGGTGGCATGTGAAACCCGCATGTGGAGCATTCGTTTGTGTGGGATGCTCTACCAGGTTCATTTCTAGATAATGCACTCAAAGGGCACTAAGCATAGAGTGTGAAAACTGAGTTTCCTTGAGAGCTGCTTGGAAGCCTGATGGTGTGTGAAGTTAGTGAGCCAAATGGAGTCGTTCTCCCACAAGAACCACTCGGTTGATCCTTCTTCAATATGCCCTTCACCAACATGCAGTGTTTCCTTGATTGAATTAGCTCTCACACCAATATTTGCGTCTAGAGCCTTTGCATTGAGGGCTATCTGAAAACGGCTGTGGCACTGAAGTTGCCTGTGAATGTGGAGTGGGTGGCATGTGAAACCCGCATGTGGAGCATTCGTTTGTGTGGGATGCTCTACCAGGTTCATTCCTAGATAATGCACTCAAAGGGCACTAAACATAGAGTGTGAAAACTGAGTTTCCTTGAGAGCTGCTTGGAAGCCTGATGGTGTGTGAAGTTAGTGAGCCAAATGGAGTTGTTCTCCCACAAGAACCACTCGACTGATCCTTCTTCAATATGCCCTTCACCAACATGCAGTGTTTCCTTGATTGAATTAGCTCTCACACCAATATTTGCGTCTAGAGCCTTTGCATTGAGGGCTATCTGAAAACGGCTGTGGCGCTGAAGTTGCCTGTGAATGTGGAGTTGGTGGCATGTGAAACCCGCATGTGGAGCATTCGTTTGTGTGGGATGCTCTCTAAGCTTCAATTCAGTCCTAGGCACTCATAGGGCACTAAGAATAGAGTGTGAAAACTGAGTTTCCTTGAGAGCTGCTTGGAAGCCTGATGGTGTGTGAAGTTAGTGAGCCAAATGGAGTTGTTCTCCCACAAGAACCACTCGGCTGATCCTTCTTCAATATGCCCTTCACCAACATGCAGTGTTTCCTTGATTGAATTAGCTCTCACACCAATATTTACGTCTAGAGCCTTTGCATTGAGGGCTATCTGTAAACGGCTGTGGCGCTGAAGTTGCCTGTGAATGTGGAGTTGGTGGCATGTGAAACCCGCATGTGGAGCATTCGTTTGTGTGGGATGCTCTACCAGGTTCATTCCTAGATAATGCACTCAAAGGGCACTAAGCATAGAGTGTGAAAACTGAGTTTCCTTGAGAGCTGCTTGGAAGCCTGATGGTGTGTGAAGTTAGTGAGCCAAATGGAGTTGTTCTCCCACAAGAACCACTCGACTGATCCTTCTTCAATATGCCCTTCACCAACATGCAGTGTTTCCTTGATTGAATTAGCTCTCACACCAATATTTGCGTCTAGAGCCTTTGCATTGAGGGCTATCTGAAAACGGCTGTGGCGCTGAAGTTGCCTGTGAATGTGGAGTTGGTGGCATGTGAAACCCGCATGTGGAGCAGTCGTTTGTGTGGGATGCTCTCCAAGCTTCAATTCAGTCCTAGGCACTCATAGGGCACTAAGCATAGAGTGTGAAAACTGAGTTTCCTTGAGAGCTGCTTGGAAGCCTGATGGTGTGTGAAGTTAGTGAGCCAAATGGAGTTGTTCTCCCACAACAACCACTCGGCTGATCCTTCTTCAATATGCCCTTCACCAACATGCAGTGTGTCCTTGATTGAATTAGCTCTCACACCAATATTTGCGTCTAGAGCCTTTGCATTGAGGGCTATCTGAAAACGACTGTGGCGCTGAAGTTGCCTGTGAATGTGGAGTTGGTGGCATGTGAAACCCGCATGTGGAGCATTCGTTTGTGTGGGATGCTCTACCAGGTTCATTCCTAGATAATGCACTCAAAGGGCACAAAGCATAGAGTGTGAAAACTGAGTTTCCTTGAGAGCTGCTTGGAAGCCTGATGGTGTGTGCAGTTAGTGAGCCAAATGGAGTTGTCCTCCCACAAGAACCACTCGGCTGATCCTTCTTCAATATGCCCTTCACCAACATGCAGTGTGTCCTTGATTGAATTAGCTCTCACACCAATATTTGCGTCTAGAGCCTTTGCATTGAGGGCTATCTGAAAACGACTGTGGCGCTGAAGTTGCCTGTGAATGTGGAGTTGGTGGCATGTGAAACCCGCATGTGGAGCATTCGTTTATGTGGGATGCTCTCCAAGCTTCAATTCAGTCCTAGGCACTCATAGGGCACTAAGCATAGAGTGTGAAAACTGAGTTTCCTTGAGAGCTGCTTGGAAGCCTGATGGTGTGTGAAGTTAGTGAGCCAAATGGAGTTGTTCTCCCACAAGAACCACTCGGCTGATCCTTCTTCAATATGCCCTTCACCAGCATGCAGTGTTTCCTTGATTGAATTAGCTCTCACACCAATATTTGTGTCTAGAGCCTTTGCATTGAGGGCTATGTGAAAACGGCTGTGGCGCTGAAGTTGCCTGTGAATGTGGAGTTGGTGGCATGTGAAACCCGCATGTGGAGCATTCGTTTGTGTGGGATGCTCTACCAGGTTCATTTCAGTCCTAGCCATGAAAAGGGCACTAAGCATAGAGTGTGAAAACTGAGTTTCCTTGAGAGCTGCTTGGAAGCCTGATGGTGTGTGAAGTTAGTGAGCCAAATGGAGTTGTTCTCCCACAAGAACCACTCGGCTGATCCTTCTTCAATATGCCCTTCACCAACATGCAGTGTTTCCTTGATTGAATTAGCTCTCACACCAATATTTGCTTCTAGAGCCTTTGCATTGAGGGCTATCTGAAAACGGCTGTGGCGCTGAAGTTGTCTGTGAATGTGGAGTTGGTGGCATGTGAAACCCGCATGTGGAGCATTCGTTTGTGTGGGATGCTCTACCAGGTTCATTCCTAGATAATGCACTCAAAGGTCACTAAGCATAGAGTGTGAAAACTGAGTTTCCTTGAGAGCTGCTTGGAAGCCTGATGGTGTGTGAAGTTAGTGAGCCAAATGGAGTTGTTCTCCCACAAGAACCACTCGGCTGATCCTTCTTCAATATGCCCTTCACCAACATGCAGTGTTTCCTTGATTGAATTAGCTCTCACACCAATATTTGCGTCTAGAGCCTTTGCATTGAGGGCTATCTGAAAACGACTGTGGCGCTGAAGTTGCCTGTGAATGTGGAGTTGGTGGCATGTGAAACCCGCATGTGGAGCATTCGTTTGTGTGGGATGCTCTACCAGGTTCATTCCTAGATAATGCACTCAAAGGGCACTAAACATAGAGTGTGAAAACTGAGTTTCCTTGAGAGCTGCTTGGAAGCCTGATGGTGTGTGAAGTTAGTGAGCCAAATGGAGTTGTTCTCCCACAAGAACCACTCGGCTGATCCTTCTTCAATATGCCCTTCACCAACATGCAGTGTTTCCTTGATTGAATTAGCTCTCACACCAATATTTGCATCTAGAGCCTTTGCATTGAGGGCTATCTGAAAACGGCTGTGGCGCTGAAGTTGCCTGTGAATGTGGAGTTGGTGGCATGTGAAACCCGCATGTGGAGCATTCATTTATGTGGGATGCTCTCCAAGCTTCAATTCAGTCCTAGGCACTCATAGGGCACTAAGAATAGAGTGTGAAAACTGAGTTTCCTTGAGAGCTGCTTGGAAGCCTGATGGTGTGTGAAGTTAGTGAGCCAAATGGAGTTGTTCTCCCACAAGAACCACTCGGCTGATCCTTCTTCAATATGCCCTTCACCAACATGCAGTGTTTCCTTGATTGAATTAGCTCTCACACCAATATTTGCGTCTAGAGCCTTTGCATTGAGGGCTATCTGAAAACGGCTGTGGCGCTGAAGTTGCCTGTGAATGTGGAGTTGGTGGCATGTGAAACCCGCATGTGGAGCATTCGTTTGTGTGGGATGCTCTACCAGGTTCATTTCTAGATAATGCACTCAAAGGGCACTAAGCATAGAGTGTGAAAACTGAGTTTCCTTGAGAGCTGCTTGGAAGCCTGATGGTGTGTGAAGTTAGTGAGCCAAATGGAGTCGTTCTCCCACAAGAACCACTCGGTTGATCCTTCTTCAATATGCCCTTCACCAACATGCAGTGTTTCCTTGATTGAATTAGCTCTCACACCAATATTTGCGTCTAGAGCCTTTGCATTGAGGGCTATCTGAAAACGGCTGTGGCACTGAAGTTGCCTGTGAATGTGGAGTGGGTGGCATGTGAAACCCGCATGTGGAGCATTCGTTTGTGTGGGATGCTCTACCAGGTTCATTCCTAGATAATGCACTCAAAGGGCACTAAACATAGAGTGTGAAAACTGAGTTTCCTTGAGAGCTGCTTGGAAGCCTGATGGTGTGTGAAGTTAGTGAGCCAAATGGAGTTGTTCTCCCACAAGAACCACTCGACTGATCCTTCTTCAATATGCCCTTCACCAACATGCAGTGTTTCCTTGATTGAATTAGCTCTCACACCAATATTTGCGTCTAGAGCCTTTGCATTGAGGGCTATCTGAAAACGGCTGTGGCGCTGAAGTTGCCTGTGAATGTGGAGTTGGTGGCATGTGAAACCCGCATGTGGAGCATTCGTTTGTGTGGGATGCTCTCTAAGCTTCAATTCAGTCCTAGGCACTCATAGGGCACTAAGAATAGAGTGTGAAAACTGAGTTTCCTTGAGAGCTGCTTGGAAGCCTGATGGTGTGTGAAGTTAGTGAGCCAAATGGAGTTGTTCTCCCACAAGAACCACTCGGCTGATCCTTCTTCAATATGCCCTTCACCAACATGCAGTGTTTCCTTGATTGAATTAGCTCTCACACCAATATTTACGTCTAGAGCCTTTGCATTGAGGGCTATCTGTAAACGGCTGTGGCGCTGAAGTTGCCTGTGAATGTGGAGTTGGTGGCATGTGAAACCCGCATGTGGAGCATTCGTTTGTGTGGGATGCTCTACCAGGTTCATTCCTAGATAATGCACTCAAAGGGCACTAAGCATAGAGTGTGAAAACTGAGTTTCCTTGAGAGCTGCTTGGAAGCCTGATGGTGTGTGAAGTTAGTGAGCCAAATGGAGTTGTTCTCCCACAAGAACCACTCGACTGATCCTTCTTCAATATGCCCTTCACCAACATGCAGTGTTTCCTTGATTGAATTAGCTCTCACACCAATATTTGCGTCTAGAGCCTTTGCATTGAGGGCTATCTGAAAACGGCTGTGGCGCTGAAGTTGCCTGTGAATGTGGAGTTGGTGGCATGTGAAACCCGCATGTGGAGCAGTCGTTTGTGTGGGATGCTCTCCAAGCTTCAATTCAGTCCTAGGCACTCATAGGGCACTAAGCATAGAGTGTGAAAACTGAGTTTCCTTGAGAGCTGCTTGGAAGCCTGATGGTGTGTGAAGTTAGTGAGCCAAATGGAGTTGTTCTCCCACAACAACCACTCGGCTGATCCTTCTTCAATATGCCCTTCACCAACATGCAGTGTGTCCTTGATTGAATTAGCTCTCACACCAATATTTGCGTCTAGAGCCTTTGCATTGAGGGCTATCTGAAAACGACTGTGGCGCTGAAGTTGCCTGTGAATGTGGAGTTGGTGGCATGTGAAACCCGCATGTGGAGCATTCGTTTGTGTGGGATGCTCTACCAGGTTCATTCCTAGATAATGCACTCAAAGGGCACAAAGCATAGAGTGTGAAAACTGAGTTTCCTTGAGAGCTGCTTGGAAGCCTGATGGTGTGTGCAGTTAGTGAGCCAAATGGAGTTGTCCTCCCACAAGAACCACTCGGCTGATCCTTCTTCAATATGCCCTTCACCAACATGCAGTGTTTCCTTGATTGAATTAGCTCTCACACCAATATTTGCGTCTAGAGCCTTTGCATTGAGGGCTATCTGAAAACAGCTGTGGCGCTGAAGTTGCCTGTGAATGTGGAGTTGGTGGCATGTGAAACCCGCATGTGGAGCATTCGTTTGTGTGGGATGCTCTACCAGGTTCATTCCTAGATAATGCACTCAAAGGGCACTAAGAATAGAGTGTGAAAACTGAGTTTCCTTGAGAGCTGCTTGGAAGCCTGATGGTGTGTGAAGTTAGTGAGCCAAATGGAGTTGTTCTCCCACAAGAACTACTCGGCTGATCCTTCTTCAATATGCCCTTCACCAACATGCAGTGTTTCCTTGATTGAATTAGCTCTCACACCAATATTTGCGTCTAGAGCCTTTGCATTGAGGGCTATCTGAAAACGACTGTGGCGCTGAAGTTGCCTGTGAATGTGGAGTTGGTGGCATGTGAAACCCGCATGTGGAGCATTCGTTTGTGTGGGATGCTCTACCAGGTTCATTTCAGTCCTTGCCATGAAAAGGGCACTAAGCATAGAGTGTGAAAACTGAGTTTCCTTGAGAGCTGCTTGGAAGCCTGATGGTGTGTGAAGTTAGTGAGCCAAATGGAGTTGTTCTCCCACAAGAACCACTCGGCTGATCCTTCTTCAATATGCCCTTCACCAACATGCAGTGTTTCCTTGATTGAATTAGCTCTCACACCAATATTTGCGTCTAGAGCCTTTGCATTGAGGGCTATCTGAAAACGGCTGTGGCGCTGAAGTTGCCTGTGAATGTGGAGTTGGTGGCATGTGAAACCCGCATGTGGAGCATTCGTTTGTGTGGGATGCTCTACCAGGTTCATTCCTAGATAATGCACTCAAAGGGCACTAAGCATAGAGTGTGAAAACTGAGTTTCCTTGAGAGCTGCTTGGAAGCCTGATGGTGTGTGAAGTTAGTGAGCCAAATGGAGTTGTTCTCCCACAAGAACCACTCGGCTGATCCTTCTTCAATATGCCCTTCACCAACATGCAGTGTTTCCTTGATTGAATTAGCTCTCACACCAATATTTGCGTCTAGAGCCTTTGCATTGAGGGCTATCTGAAAACAGCTGTGGCTCTGAAGTTGCTTGTGAATGTGGAGTTGGTGGCATGTGAAACCCGCATGTGGAGCATTCGTTTGTGTGGGATGCTCTACCAGGTTCATTCCTAGATAATGCACTCAAAGGGCACTAAGCATAGAGTGTGAAAACTGAGTTTCCTTGAGAGCTGCTTGGAAGCCTGATGGTGTGTGAAGTTAGTGAGCCAAATGGAGTTGTTCTCCCACAAGAACCACTCGGCTGATCTTTCTTCAATATGCCCTTCACCAACATGCAGTGTTTCCTTGATTGAATTAGCTCTCACACCAATATTTGCGTCCAGAGCCTTTGCATTGAGGGCTATCTGAAAATGGCTGTGGCGCTGAAGTTGCCTGTGAATGTGGAGTTGGTGGCATGTGAAACCCGCATGTGGAGCATTCGTTTGTTTGGGATGCTCTACCAGGTTCATTCCTAGATAATGCACTCAAAGGGCACTAAGAATAGAGTGTGAAAACTGAGTTTCCTTGAGAGCTGCTTGGAAGCCTGATGGTGTGTGAAGTTAGTGAGCCAAATGGAGTTGTTCTCCCACAAGAACCACTCGGCTGATCCTTCTTCAATATGCCCTTCACCAACATGCAGTGTTTCCTTGATTGAATTAGCTCTCACACCAATATTTGCGTCTAGAGCCTTTGCATTGAGGGCTATCTGAAAACGGCTGTGGCGCTGAAGTTGCCTGTGAATGTGGAGTTGGTGGCATGTGAAACCCGCATGTGGAGCATTCGTTTGTGTGGGATGCACTACCAGGTTCATTCCTAGATAATGCACTCAAAGGGCACTAAGCATAGAGTGTGAAAACTGAGTTTCCTTGAGAGCTGCTTGGAAGCCTGATGGTGTGTGAAGTTAGTGAGCCAAATGGAGTTGTTCTCCCACAAGAACCACTCGACTGATCCTTCTTCAATATGCCCTTCACCAACATGCAGTGTTTCCTTGATTGAATTAGCTCTCACACCAATATTTGCGTCTAGTGCCTTTGCATTGAGGGCTATCTGAAAACGGCTGTGGCGCTGAAGTTGCCTGTGAATGTGGAGTTGGTGGCATGTGAAACCCGCATGTGGAGCATTCGTTTGTGTGGGATGCTCTACCAGGTTCATTCCTAGATAATGCACTCAAAGGGCACAAAGCATAGAGTGTGAAAACTGAGTTTCCTTGAGAGCTGCTTGGAAGCCTGATGGTGTGTGCAGTTAGTGAGCCAAATGGAGTTGTCCTCCCACAAGAACCACTCGGCTGATCCTTCTTCAATATGCCCTTCACCAACATGCAGTGTTTCCTTGATTGAATTAGCTCTCACACCAATATTTGCGTCTAGAGCCTTTGCATTGAGGGCTATCTGAAAACGGCTGTGGCGCTGAAGTTGCCTGTGAATGTGGAGTTGGTGGCATGTGAAACCCGCATGTGGAGCATTCGTTTGTGTGGGATGCTCTACCAGGTTCATTTCAGTCCTTGCCATGAAAAGGGCACTAAGCATAGAGTGTGAAAACTGAGTTTCCTTGAGAGCTGCTTGGAAGCCTGATGGTGTGTGAAGTTAGTGAGCCAAATGGAGTTGTTCTCCCACAAGAACCACTCGGCTGATCCTTCTTCAATATGCCCTTCACCAACATGCAGTGTTTCCTTGATTGAATTAGCTCTCACACCAATATTTGCGTCCTGAGCCTTTGCATTGAGGGCTATCTGAAAACGGCTGTGCCGCTGAAGTTGCCTGTGAATGTGGAGTTGGTGGCATGTGAAACCCGCATGTGGAGCATTCGTTTGTGTGGGATGCTCTACCAGGTTCATTCCTAGATAATGCACTCAAAGGGCACTAAACATAGAGTGTGAAAACTGAGTTTCCTTGAGAGCTGCTTGGAAGCCTGATGGTGTGTGAAGTTAGTGAGCCAAATGGAGTTGTTCTCCCACAAGAACCACTCGGCTGATCCTTCTTCAATATGCCCTTCACCAACATGCAGTGTTTCCTTGATTGAATTAGCTCTCACACCAATATTTGTGTCTAGAGCCTTTGCATTGAGGGCTATCTGAAAACGGCTGTGGCGCTGAAGTTGCCTGTGAATGTGGAGTTGGTGGCATGTGAAACCCGCATGTGGAGCATTCATTTATGTGGGATGCTCTCCAACCTTCAATTCAGTCCTAGGCACACAAAGATCACAAAGCATAGAATGTGAAAACTGAGTTTCCTTGAGAGCTGCTTGGAAGCCTGATGGTGTGTGAAGTTAGTGAGCCAAATGGAGTTGTTCTCCCACAAGAACCACTCGGCTGATCCTTCTTCAATATGCCCTTCACCAACATGCAGTGTTTCCTTGATTGAATTAGCTCTCACACCAATATTTGCGTCTAGAGCCTTTGCATTGAGGGCTATCTGAAAACGGCTGTGGCGCTGAAGTTGCCTGTGAATGTGGAGTTGGTGGCATGTGAAACCCGCATGTGGAGCATTCGTTTGTGTGGGATGCTCTACCAGGTTCATTCCTAGATAATGCACTCAAAGGGCACTAAACATAGAGTGTGAAAACTGAGTTTCCTTGAGAGCTGCTTGGAAGCCTGATGGTGTGTGAAGTTAGTGAGCCAAATTTAGTTGTTCTCCCACAAGAACCACTCGGTTGATCCTTCTTCAATATGCCCTTCACCAACATGCAGTGTTTCCTTGATTGAATTAGCTCTCACACCAATATTTGCGTCTAGAGCCTTTGCATTGAGGGCTATCTGAAAACGGCTGTGGCGCTGAAGTTGCCTGTGAATGTGGAGTTGGTGGCATGTGAAACCCGCATGGGGAGCATTCGTTTGTGTGGGATGCTCTACCAGGTTCATTCCTAGATAATGCACTCAAAGGGCACTAAACATAGAGTGTGAAAACTGAGTTTCCTTGAGAGCTGCTTGGAAGCCTGATGGTGTGTGAAGTTAGTGAGCCAAATGGAGTTGTTCTCCCACAACAACCACTCGGCTGATCCTTCTTCAATATGCCCTTCACCTACATGCAGTGTTTCCTTGATTGAATTAGCTCTCACACAAATATTTGCGTCTAGAGCCTTTGCATTGAGGGCTATCTGAAAACGGCTGTGGCGCTGAAGTTGCCTGTGAATGTGGAGTTGGTGGCATGTGAAACCCGCATGTGGAGCATTCGTTTGTGTGGGTTGCTGACCAAGCTTCATTTCAGTCCTAGGCACACAAAGAACACTAAGCATAGAGTGTGAAAACTGAGTTTTCTTGAGAGCTGCTTGGAAGCCTGATGGTGTGTGAAGTTAGTGAGCCAAATGGAGTTGTTCTCCCACAAGAACCACTCGGCTGATCCTTCTTCAATATGCCCTTCACCAACATGCAGTGTTTCCTTGATTGAATTAGCTCTCACACCAATATTTGCGTCTAGAGCCTTTGCATTGAGGGCTATCTGAAAACGGCTGTGGCGCTGAAGTTGCCTGTGAATGTGGAGTTGGTGGCATGTGAAGCCCGCATGTGGAGCATCGTTTGTGTGGGATGCTCTACCAGGTTCATTTCAGTCCTTGCCATGAAAAGGGCACTAAGCATAGAGTGTGAAAACTGAGTTTCCTTGAGAGCTGCTTGGAAGCCTGATGGTGTGTGAAGTTAGTGAGCCAAATGGAGTTGTCCTCCCACAAGAACCACTCGGCTGATCCTTCTTCAATATGCCCTTCACCAACATGCAGTGTTTCCTTGATTGAATTAGCTCTCACACCAATATTTGCGTCTAGAGCCTTTGCATTGAGGGCTATCTGAAAACAGCTGTGGCGCTGAAGTTGCCTGTGAATGTGGAGTTGGTGGCATGTGAAACCCGCATGTGGAGCATTCGTTTATGTGTGATGCTCACCAAGCTTCATTTCAGTCCTAGGCACTCATAGGGCACTAAGCATAGAGTGTGAAAATTGAGTTCCCTTGAGAGCTGCTTGGAAGCCTGATGGTGTGTGAAGTTAGTGAGCCAAATGGAGTTGTTCTCCCACAAGAACCACTCGGCTGATCCTTCTTCAATATGCCCTTCACCAACATGCAGTGTTTCCTTGATTGAATTAGCTCTCACACCAATATTTGCGTCTAGAGCCTTTGCATTGAGGGCTATCTGAAAACGGCTGTGGCGCTGAAGTTGCCTGTGAATGTGGAGTTGGTGGCATGTGAAACCCGCATGTGGAGCATTCGTTTGTGTGGGATGCTCTACCAGGTTCATTTCAGCCCTAGCCATGAAAAGGGCACTAAGCATAGAGTGTGAAAACTGAGTTTCCTTGAGAGCTGCTTGGAAGCCTGATGGTGTGTGAAGTTAGTGAACCAAATGGAGTTGTTCTCCCACAAGAACCACTCGGCTGATCCTTCTTCAATATGCCCTTCACCAACAGGCAGTGTTTCCTTGATTGAATTAGCTCTCACACCAATATTTGCGTCTAGAGCCTTTGCATTGAGGGCTATCTGAAAACGGCTGTGGCGCTGAAGTTGCCTGTGAATGTGGAGTTGGTGGCATGTGAAACCCGCATGTGGAGCATTCGTTTGTGTGGGATGCTCTACCAGGTTCATTCCTAGATAATGCACTCATAGGGCACTAAGCATATAGTGTGAAAACTGAGTTTCCTTGAGAGCTGCTTGGAAGCCTGATGGTGTGTGAAGTTAGTGAGCCAAATGGAGTTGTCCTCCCACAAGAACCACTCGGCTGATCCTTCTTCAATATGCCCTTCACCAACATGCAGTGTTTCCTTGATTGAATTAGCTCTCACACCAATATTTGCGTCTAGATCCTTTGCATTGAGGGCTATCTGAAAACAGCTGTGGCGCTGAAGTTGCCTGTGAATGTGGAGTTGGTGGCATGTGAAACCCGCATGTGGAGCATTCGTTTATGTGGGATGCTCACCAAGCTTCATTTCAGTCCTAGGCACTCATAGGGCACTAAGCATAGAGTGTGAAAATTGAGTTTCCTTGAGAGCTGCTTGGAAGCCTGATGGTGTGTGAAGTTAGTGAGCCAAATGGAGTTGTTCTCCCACAAGAACCACTCGGCTGATCCTTCTTCAATATGCCCTTCACCAACATGCAGTGTTTCCTTGATTGAATTAGCTCTCACACCAATATTTGCGTCTAGAGCCTTTGCATTGAGGGCTATCTGAAAACGGCTGTGGCGCTGAAGTTGCCTGTGAATGTGGAGTTGGTGGCATGTGAAACCCGCATGTGGAGCATTCGTTTGTGTGGGATGCTCTACCAGGTTCATTTCAGCCCTAGCCATGAAAAGGGCACTAAGCATAGAGTGTGAAAACTGAGTTTCCTTGAGAGCTGCTTGGAAGCCTGATGGTGTGTGAAGTTAGTGAGCCAAATGGAGTTGTTGTCCCACAAGAACCACTCGGCTGATCCTTCTTCAATATGCCCTTCACCAACAGGCAGTGTTTCCTTGATTGAATTAGCTCTCACACCAATATTTGCGTCTAGAGCCTTTGCATTGAGGGCTATCTGAAAATGGCTGTGGCGCTGAAGTTGCCTGTGAATGTGGAGTTGGTGGCATGTGAAACCCGCATGTGGAGCATTCGTTTGTGTGGGATGCTCTACCAGGTTCATTCCTAGATAATGCACTCAAAGGGCACTAAGGATAGAGTGTAAAAACTGAGTTTCGTTGAGAGCTGCCTTTAAGCCTGATGGTGTGTGAAGTTAGTGAGCCAAATGGAGTTGTTCTCCCACAAGAACCACTCGGCTGATCCTTCTTCAATATGCCCTTCACCAACATGCAGTGTTTCCTTGATTGAATTAGCTCTCACACCAATATTTGCGTCTAGAGCCTTTGCATTGAGGGCTATCTGAAAACGGCTGTGGCGCTGAAGTTGCCTGTGAATGTGGAGTTGGTGGCATGTGAAACCCGCATGTGGAGCATTCGTTTGTGTGGGATGCTGAACAAGCTTCATTTCAGTCCTAGGCACACAAAGAGCACTAAGCATAGAGTGTGAAAACTGAGTTTCCTTGAGAGCTGCTTGGAAGCCTGATGGTGTGTGAAGTTAGTGAGCCAAATGGAGTTGTTCTCCCACAAGAACCACTCGGCTGATCCTTCTTCAATATGCCCTTCACCAACATGCAGTGTTTCCTTGATTGAATTAGCTCTCACACCAATATTTGCGTCTAGAGCCTTTGCATTGAGGGCTATCTGAAAACGGCTGTGGCGCTGAAGTTGCCTGTGAATGTGGAGTTGGTGGCATGTGAAACCCGCATGTGGAGCATTCGTTTGTGTGGGATGCTCTACCAGGTTCATTCCTAGATAATGCACTCAAAGGGCACTAAGCAAAGAGTGTGAAAACTGAGTTTCCTTGAGAGCTGCTTGGAAGCCTGATGGTGTGTGAAGTTAGTGAGCCAAATGGAGTTGTTCTCCCACAAGAACCACTCGGCTGATCCTTCTTCAATATGCCCTTCACCAACATGCAGTGTTTCCTTGATTGAATTAGCTCTCACACCAATATTTGCGTCTAGAGCCTTTGCATTGAGGGCTATCTGAAAACGGCTGTGGCGCTGAAGTTGCCTGTGAATGTGGAGTTGGTGGCATGTGAAACCCGCATGTGGAGCATTCGTTTGTGTGGGATGCTGACCAAGCTTCATTTCAGTCCTAGGCACACAAAGAGCACTAAGCATAGAGTGTGAAAACTGTGTTTCCTTGAGAGCTGCTTGGAAGCCTGATGGTGTGTGAAGTTAGTGAGCCAAATGGAGTTGTTCTCCCACAAGAAACACTCGGCTGATCTTTCTTCAATATGCCCTTCACCAACATGCAGTGTTTCCTTGATTGAATTAGCTCTCACACCAATATTTGCGTCTAGAGCCTTTGCATTGAGGGCTATCTGAAAACGGCTGTGGCGCTGAAGTTGCCTGAGAATGTGGAGTTGGTGGCATGTGAAACCCGCATGTGGAGCATTCGTTTGTGTGGGATGCTCTACCAGGTTCATTCCTAGATAATGCACTCAAAGGGCACTAAGGATAGAGTGTAAAAACTGAGTTTCCTTGAGAGCTGCCTTTAAGCCTGATGGTGTGTGAAGTTAGTGAGCCAAATGGAGTTGTTCTCCCACAAGAACCACTCGACTGATCCTTCTTCAATATGCCCTTCACCAACATGCAGTGTTTCCTTGATTGAATTAGCTCTCACACCAATATTTGCGTCTAGAGCCTTTGCATTGAGGGCTATCTGAAAACGGCTGTGGCGCTGAAGTTGCCTGTGAATGTGGAGTTGGTGGCATGTGAAACCCGCATGTGGAGCATTCGTTTGTGTGGGATGCTGACCAAGCTTCATTTCAGTCCTAGGCACACAAATAGCACTAAGCATAGAGTGTGAAAACTGAGTTTCCTTGAGAGCTGCTTGGAAGCCTGATGGTGTGTGAAGTTAGTGAGCCAAATGGAGTTGTTCTCCCACAAGAACCACTCGGCTGATCCTTCTTCAATATGCCCTTCACCAACATGCAGTGTTTCCTTGATTGAATTAGCTCTCACACCAATATTTGCGTCTAGAGCCTTTGCATTGAGGGCTATCTGAAAACGGCTGTGGCGCTGAAGTTGCCTGTGAATGTGGAGTTGGTGGCATGTGAAACCCGCATGTGGAGCATTCGTTTGTGTGGGATGCTCTACCAGGTTCATTTCAATCCTTGCCATGAAAAGGGCACTAAGCATAGAGTGTGAAAACTGAGTTTCCTTGAGAGCTGCTTGGAAGCCTGATGGTGTGTGAAGTTAGTGAGCCAAATGGAGTTGTTCTCCCACAAGAAACACTCGGCTGATCTTTCTTCAATATGCCCTTCACCAACATGCAGTGTTTCCTTGATTGAATTAGCTCTCACACCAATATTTGCGTCTAGAGCCTTTGCATTGAGGGCTATCTGAAAACGGCTGTGGCGCTGAAGTTGCCTGAGAATGTGGAGTTGGTGGCATGTGAAACCCGCATGTGGAGCATTCGTTTGTGTGGGATGCTCTACCAGGTTCATTCCTAGATAATGCACTCAAAGAGCACTAAGAATAGAGTGTGAAAACTGAGTTTCCTTGAGAGCTGCTTGGAAGCCTGATGGTGTGTGAAGTTAGTGAGCCAAATGGAGTTGTTCTCCCACAAGAACCACTCGGCTGATCCTTCTTCAATATGCCCTTCACCAACATGCAGTGTTTCCTTGATTGAATTAGCTCTCACACCAATATTTGCGTCTAGAGCCTTTGCATTGAGGGCTATCTGAAAACGGCTGTGGCGCTGAAGTTGCCTGTGAATGTGGAGTTGGTGGCATGTGAAACCCGCATGTGGAGCATTCGTTTGTGTGGGATGCTGACCAAGCTTCATTTCAGTCCTAGGCACACAAAGAGCACTAAGCATAGAGTGTGAAAACTGAGTTTCCTTGAGAGCTGCTTGGAAGCCTGATGGTGTGTGAAGTTAGTGAGCCAAATGGAGTTGTTCTCTCACAAGAACCACTCGGCTGATCCTTCTTCAATATGCCCTTCACCAACATGCAGTGTTTCCTTGATTGAATTAGCTCTCACACCAATATTTGCGTCTAGAGCCTTTGCATTGAGGGCTATCTGAAAACGGCTGTGGCGGTGAAGTTGCCTGTGAATGTGGAGTTGGTGGCATGTGAAACCCGCATGTGGAGCATTCGTTTGTGTGGGATGCTCTACCAGGTTCATTCCTAGATAATGCACTCATAGGGCACTAAACATAGAGTGTGAAAACTGAGTTTCCTTGAGAGCTGCTTGGAAGCCTGATGGTATGTGAAGTTAGTGAGCCAAATGGAGTTGTTCTCCCACAAGAACCACTCGGCTGATCCTTCTTCAATATGCCCTTCACCAACATGCAGTGTTTCCTTGATTGAATTAGCTCTCACACCAATATTTGCGTCTAGAGCCTTTGCATTGAGGGCTATGTGAAAACGGCTGTGGCGCTGAAGTTGCCTGTGAATGTGGAGTTGGTGGCATGTGAAACCCGCATGTGGAGCATTCGTTTATGTGGGATGCTCTGCAAGCTTCAATTCAGTCCTAGGCACTCATAGGGCACTAAGCATAGAGTGTGAAAACTGAGTTTCCTTGAGAGCTGCTTGGAAGCCTGATGGTGTGTGAAGTTAGTGAGCCAAATGGAGTTGTTCTCCCACAAGAACCACTCGGCTGATCCTTCTTCAATATGCCCTTCACCAACAGGCAGTGTTTCCTTGATTGAATTAGCTCTCACACCAATATTTGCGTCTAGAGCCTTTGCATTGAGGGCTATCTGAAAACGGCTGTGGCGCTGAAGTTGCCTGTGAATGTGGAGTTGGTGGCATGTGAAACCCGCATGTGGAGCATTCGTTTATGTGGGATGCTCTCCAAGCTTCAATTCAGTCCTAGGCACTCATAGGGCACGAAGCATAGAGTGTGAAAACTGAGTTTCCTTGGGAGCTGCTTGGAAGCCTGATGGTGTGTGAAGCTACTGAGCCAAATGGAGTTGTTCTCCCACAAGAACCACTCGGCTGATCCTTCTTCAATATGCCCTTCACCAACATGCAGTGTTTCCTTGATTGAATTAGCTCTCACACCAATATTTGCGTCTAGAGCCTTTGCATTGAGGGCTATGTGAAAACGGCTGTGGCGCTGAAGTTGTCTGTGAATGTGGAGTTGGTGGCATGTGAAACCCGCATGTGGAGCATTCGTTTGTGTGGGATGCTCTACCAGGTTCATTCCTAGATAATGCACTCAAAGGGCACTAAGCATAGAGTGTGAAAACTGAGTTTCCTTGAGAGCTGCTTGGAAGCCTGATGGTGTGTGAAGTTAGTGAGCCAAATGGAGTTGTTCTCCCACAAGAACCACTCGGCTGATCCTTCTTCAATATGCCCTTCACCAACATGCAGTGTTTCCTTGATTGAATTAGCTCTCACACCAATATTTGCGTCTAGAGCCTTTGCATTGAGGGCTATCTGAAAACGGCTGTGGCGCTGATGTTGCCTGTGAATGTGGAGTTGGTGGCATGTGAAACCCGCATGTGGAGCATTCGTTTGTGTGGGATGCTGACCAAGCTTCATTTCAGTCCTAGGCACACAAAGAGCACTAAGCATAGAGTGTGAAAATTGAGTTTCCTTGAGAGCTGCTTGGAAGCCTGATGGTGTGTGAAGTTAGTGAGCCAAATGGAGTTGTTCTCCCACAAGAACCACTCGGCTGATCCTTCTTCAATATGCCCTTCACCAACATGCAGTGTTTCCTTGATTGAATTAGCTCTCACACCAATATTTGCGTCTAGAGCCTTTGCATTGAGGGCTATCTGAAAACGGCTGTGGCGCTGAAGTTGCCTGTGAATGTGGAGTTGGTGGCATGTGAAACCCGCATGTGGAGCATTCGTTTGTGTGGGATGCTCTACCAGGTTCATTCCTAGATAATGCACTCAAAGGGCACTAAACATAGAGTGTGAAAACTGAGTTTCCTTGAGAGCTGCTTGGAAGCCTGATGGTGTGTGAAGTTAGTGAGCCAAATGGAGTTGTTCTCCCACAAGAACCACTCGACTGAACCTTCTTCAATATGCCCTTCACCAACATGCTGTGTTTCCTTGATTGAATTAGCTCTCACACCAATATTTGCGTCTAGAGCCTTTGCATTGAGGGCTATCTGAAAACGGCTGTGGCGCTGAAGTTGCCTGTGAATGTGGAGTTGGTGGCATGTGAAACCCGCATGTGGAGCATGCGTTTGTGTGGGATGCTCTACCAGGTTCATTCCTAGATAATGCACTCAAAGAGCACTAAGAATAGAGTGTGAAAACTGAGTTTCCTTGAGAGCTGCTTGGAAGCCTGATGGTGTGTGAAGTTAGTGAGCCAAATGGAGTTGTTCTCCCACAAGAACCACTCGGCTGATCCTTCTTCAATATGCCCTTCACCAACATGCAGTGTTTCCTTGATTGAATTAGCTCTCACACCAATATTTGCGTCTAGAGCCTTTGCATTGAGGGCTATCTGAAAACGGCTGTGGCGCTGAAGTTGCCTGTGAATGTGGAGTTGGTGGCATGTGAAACCCGCATGTGGAGCATTCATTTATGTGGGATGCTCTCCAAGCTTCAATTCAGTCCTAGGCACTCATAGGGCACTAAGCATAGAGTGTGAAAACTGAGTTTCCTTGAGAGCTGCTTGGAAGCCTGATGGTGTGTGAAGTTAGTGAGCCAAATGGAGTTGTTCTCCCACAAGAACCACTCGGCTGATCCTTCTTCAATATGCCCTTCACCAACATGCAGTGTTTCCTTGATTGAATTAGCTCTCACACCAATATTTGCGTCTAGAGCCTTTGCATTGAGGGCTATGTGAAAACGGCTGTGGCGCTGAAGTTGCCTGTGAATGTGGAGTTGGTGGCATGTGAAACCCGCATGTGGAGCATTCGTTTATGTGGGATGCTCTCCAAGCTTCAATTCAGTCCTAGGCACTCATAGGGCACTAAGCATAGAGTGTGAAAACTGAGATTCCTTGGGAGCTGCTTGGAAGCCTGATGGTGTGTGAAGTTAGTGAGCCAAATGGAGTTGTTCTCCCACAAGAACCACTCGGCTGATCCTTCTTCAATATGCCCTTCACCAACATGCAGTGTTTCCTTGATTGAATTAGCTCTCACACCAATATTTGCGTCTAGAGCCTTTGCATTGAGGGCTATGTGAAAACGGCTGTGGCGCTGAAGTTGTCTGTGAATGTGGAGTTGGTGGCATGTGAAACCCGCATGTGGAGCATTCGTTTGTGTGGGATGCTCTACCAGGTTCATTCCTAGATAATGCACTCAAAGGGCACTAAGCATAGAGTGTGAAAACTGAGTTTCCTTGAGAGCTGCTTGGAAGCCTGATGGTGTGTGAAGTTAGTGAGCCAAATGGAGTTGTTCTCCCACAAGAACCACTCGGCTGATCCTTCTTCAATATGCCCTTCACCAACATGCAGTGTTTCCTTGATTGAATTAGCTCTCACACCAATATTTGCGTCTAGAGCCTTTGCATTGAGGGCTATGTGAAAACGGCTGTGGCGCTGAAGTTGCCTGTGAATGTGGAGTTGGTGGCATGTGAAACCCGCATGTGGAGCATTCGTTTGTGTGGGATGCTGACCAAGCTTCATTTCAGTCCTAGGCACACAAAGAGCACTAAGCATAGAGTGTGAAAACTGAGTTTCCTTGAGAGCTGCTTGGAAGCCTGATGGTGTGTGAAGTTAGTGAGCCAAATGGAGTTGTTCTCCCACAAGAACCACTCGGCTGATCCTTCTTCAATATGCCCTTCACCAACATGCAGTGTTTCCTTGATTGAATTAGCTCTCACACCAATATTTGCGTCTAGAGCCTTTGCATTGAGGGCTATCTGAAAACGGCTGTGGCGCTGAAGTTGCCTGTGAATGTGGAGTTGGTGGCATGTGAAACCCGCATGTGGAGCATTCGTTTGTGTGGGATGCTCTACCAGGTTCATTCCTAGATAATGCACTCAAAGGGCACTATACATAGAGTGTGAAAACTGAGTTTCCTTGAGAGCTGCTTGGAAGCCTGATGGTGTGTGAAGTTAGTGAGCCAAATGGAGTTGTTCTCCCACAAAAACCACTCGGCTGATCCTTCTTCAATATGCCCTTCACCAACATGCAGTGTTTCCTTGATTGAATTAGCTCTCACACCAATATTTGCGTCTAGAGCCTTTGCATTGAGGGCTATCTGAAAACGGCTGTGGCGCTGAAGTTGCCTGTGAATGTGGAGTTGGTGGCATGTGAAACCCGCATGTGGAGCATTCGTTTGTGTGGGATGCTCTACCAGGTTCATTTCAGTCCTAGGCACTCAAAGGGCACTAAGCATAGAGTGTGAAAACTGAGTTTCCTTGAGAGCTGCTTGGAAGCCTGATGGTGTGTGAAGTTAGTGAGCCAAATGGAGTTGTTCTCCCACAAGAACCACTCGGCTGATCCTTCTTCAATATGCCCTTCACCAACATGCAGTGTTTCCTTGATTGAATTAGCTCTCACACCAATATTTGCGTCCAGAGCCTTTGCATTGAGGGCTATCTGAAAACAGCTGTGGCTGTGAAGTTGCTTGTGAATGTGGAGTTGGTGGCATGTGAAACCCGCATGTGGAACATTCGTTTGTGTGGGATGCTCTACCAGGTTCATTCCTAGATAATGCACTCAAAGGGCACTAAGCATAGAGTGTGAAAACTGAGTTTCCTTGAGAGCTGCTTGGAAGCCTGATGGTGTGTGAAGTTAGTGAGCCAAATGGAGTTGTTCTCCCATAAGAACCACTTGGCTGATCCTTCTTCAATATGCCCTTCACCAACATGCAGTGTTTCCTTGATTGAATTAGCTCTCACACCAATATTTGCGTCTAGAGCCTTTGCATTGAGGGCTATCTGAAAACAGCTGTGGCTGTGAAGTGTCTTGTGAATGTGGAGTTGGTGGCATGTGAAACCCGCATGTGGAGCATTCGTTTGTGTGGGATGCTCTAGCAGGTTCATTCCTAGATAATGCACTCAAAGGGCACTAAGCATAGAGTGTGAAAACTGAGTTTCCTTGAGAGCTGCTTGGAAGCCTGATGGTGTGTGAAGTTAGTGAGCCAAATGGAGTTGTTCTCCCACAAGAACCACTCGACTGATCCTTCTTCAATATGCCCTTCACCAACATGCAGTGTTTCCTTGATTGAATTAGCTCTCACACCAATATTTGCGTCTAGAGCCTTTGCATTGAGGGCTATGTGAAAACGGCTGTGGGGCTGAAGTTGCCTGTGAATGTGGAGTTGGTGGCATGTGAAACCCGCATGTGGAGCATTCGTTTGTGTGGGATGCTCTACCAGGTTCATTCCTAGATAATGCACTCATAGGGCACTAAACATAGAGTGTGAAAACTGAGTTTCCTTGAGAGCTGCTTGGAAGCCTGATGGTGTGTGAAGTTAGTGAGCCAAATGGAGTTGTTCTCCCACAAGAACCACTCGGCTGATCCTTCTTCAATATGCCCTTCACCAACATGCAGTGTTTCCTTGATTGAATTAGCTCTCACACCAATATTTGCGTCTAGAGCCTTTGCATTGAGGGCTATCTGAAAACGGCTGTGGCGCTGAAGTTGCCTGTGAATGTGGAGTTCGTGGCATGTGAAACCCGCATGTGGAGCATTCATTTATGTGGGATGCTCTCCAAGCTTCAATTCAGTCCTAGGCACTCATAGGGCACTAAGAATAGAGTGTGAAAACTGAGTTTCCTTGAGAGCTGCTTGGAAGCCTGATGGTGTGTGAAGTTAGTGAGCCAAATGGAGTTGTTCTCCCACAAGAACCACTCGGCTGATCCTTCTTCAATATGCCCTTCACCAACATGCAGTGTTTCCTTGATTGAATTAACTCTCACACCAATATTTGCGTCTAGAGCCTTTGCATTGAGGGCTATCTGAAAACGGCTGTGGCGCTGAAGTTGCCTGTGAATGTGGAGTTGGTGGCATGTGAAATCCGCATGTGGAGCATTCGTTTGTGTGGGATGCTCTATAAGCTTCAATTCAGTCCTAGGCACTCATAGGGCACTAAGCATAGAGTGTGAAAACTGAGTTTCCTTGAGAGCTGCTTGGAAGCCTGATGGTGTGTGAAGTTAGTGAGCCAAATGGAGTTGTTCTCCCACAAGAACCACTCGGCTGATCCTTCTTCAATATGCCCTTCACCAACATGCAGTGTTTCCTTGATTGAATTAGCTCTCACACCAATATTTGCGTCTAGAGCCTTTGCATTGAGGGCTATCTGAAAACGGCTGTGGCGCTGAAGTTGCCTGTGAATGTGGAGTTGGTGGCATGTGAAATCCGCATGTGGAGCATTCGTTTGTGTGGGATGCTGACCAAGCTTCATTTCAGTCCTAGGCATACAAAGAGCACTAAACATAGAGTGTGAAAACTGAGTTTCCTTGAGAGCTGCTTGGAAGCCTGATGGTGTGTGAAGTTAGTGAGCCAAATGGAGTTGTTCTCCCACAAGAACCACTCAGCTGATCCTTCTTCAATATGCCCTTCACCAACATGCAGTGTTTCCTTGATTGAATTAGCTCTCACACCAATATTTGCGTCTAGAGCCTTTGCATTGAGGGCTATCTGAAAACGGCTGTGGCGCTGAAGTTGCCTGTGAATGTGGAGTTGGTGGCATGTGAAACCCGCATGTGGAGCATTCGTTTGTGTGGGATGCTCTACCAGGTTCATTTCAGTCCTAGCCATGAAAAGGGCACTAAGCATAGAGTGTGAAAACTGAGTTTCCTTGAGAGCTGCTTGGAAGCCTGATGGTGTGTGAAGTTAGTGAGCCAAATGGAGTTGTTCTCCCACAAGAACGGCTCGGCTGATCCTTCTTCAATATGCCCTTCACCAACATGCAGTGTTTCCTTGATTGAATTAGCTCTCACACCAATATTTGCGTCTAGAGCCTTTGCATTGAGGGCTATCTGAAAACGGCTGTGGCGCTGAAGTTGTCTGTGAATGTGGAGTTGGTGGCATGTGAAACCCGCATGTGGAGCATTCGTTTGTGTGGGATGCTCTACCAGGTTCATTCGTAGATAATGCACTCAAAGGGCACTAAGCATAGAGTGTGAAAACTGAGTTTCCTTGAGAGCTGCTTGGAAGCCTGATGGTGTGTGAAGTTAGTGAGCCAAATGGAGTTGTTCTCCCACAAGAACGACTCGGCTGATCCTTCTTCAATATGCCCTTCACCAACATGCAGTGTTTCCTTGATTGAATTAGCTCTCACACCAATATTTGCGTCTAGAGCCTTTGCATTGAGGGCTATGTGAAAACGGCTGTGGCGCTGAAGTTGCCTGTGAATGTGGAGTTGGTGGCATGTGAAACCCGCATGTGGAGCATTCATTTGTGTGGGATGCTCTACCAGGTT
>NW_026696251.1:0-30698 GCF_030435755.1 Ochotona princeps | reverse complement strand
AAAACTGAGTTTCCTTGAGAGCTGCTTGGAAGCCTGATGGTGTGTGAAGTTAGTGAGCCAAATGGAGTTGTTCTCCCACAAGAACCACTCGGCTGATTCTTCTTCAATATGCGCTTCACCAACATGCAGTGTTTCCTTGATTGAATTAGCTCTCACACCAATATTTGCGCCTAGAGCCTTTGTATTGAGGGCTCTCTGAAAATGGCTTTGGCGCTGAAGTTGTCTGTGAATGTGGAGTTGGTGGCATGTGAAACCCGCATGTGGAGCATTGGTTTGTGTGGGATGCTCTACCAGGTTCATTCCTACATAATGCACTCAAAGGGCATTAAGCCTAGAGTGTGAAAACTGAGTTTCCTTGAGAGCTGCATGGAAGCCTGATGGTGTGTGAAGTTAGTGAGCCAAATGGAGGTGTTCTCCCACAAGAACCACTCGGCTGATCCTTCTTCAATATGCGCTTCACCAACATGCAGTGTTTCCTTGATTGAGTTAGCTCTCACACCAATATTTGCGTCTAGAGCCTTTGCATTGAGGGCTATCTGAAAATGGCTTTGGCGCTGAAGTTGTCTGTGAATGTGGAGTTGGTGGCATGTGAAACCCGCATGTGGAGCATTGGTGTGTGTGGGATGCTCTACCAGGTTCATTTCAGTCGTAGGCACTCAAAGGGCATTAAGCCTAGAGTGTGAAAACTGAGTTTCCTTGAGAGCTGCTTGGAAGCCTGATGGTGTGTGAAGTTAGTGAGTCAAGTGGAGTTGTTCTCCCACAGGAACCACTCGGCTGATTCTTCTTCAATATGCGCTTCACCAACATGCAGTGTTTCCTTGATTGAATTAGCTCTCACACCAATATTTGCGCCTAGAGCCTTTGCATTGAGGGCTATCTGAAAATGGCTTTGGCGCTGAAGTTGTCTGTGAATGTGGAGTTGGTGGCATGTGAAACCCGCATGTGGAGCATTGGTTTGTGTGGGATGCTCTACCAGGTTTCATTCCTAGATAATGCAGTCAAAGGGCATTAAGCCTAGAGTGTGAAAACTGAGTTTCCTTGAGAGCTGCAAGGAAGCCTGATGGTGTGTGAAAGTAGTCATCCAAATGGAGTTGTTCTCCCACAAGAACCACTCGCCTGATTCTTCTTCAATATGCGCTTCATCAACATGCAGTGTTTCCTTGATTGAATTAGCTCTCACACCAATATTTGCGCCTAGAGCCTTTGCATTGAGGGCTATCTGAAAATGGCTTTGGCGCTGAAGTTGTCTGTGAATGTGGAGTTGGTGGCATGTGAAACCCGCATGTGGAGCATTGGTTCGTGTGGGATGCTCTACCAGGTTCATTTCAGTCGTAGGCACTCAAAGGGCATTAAGCCTAGAGTGTGAAAACTGAGTTTCCTTGAGAGCTGCTTGGAAGCCTGATGGTGTGTGAAGTTAGTGAGCCAAATGGAGTTGTTCTCCCACAAGAACCACTCGGCTGATTCTTCTTCAATATGCGCTTCACCAACATGCAGTGTTTCCTTGATTGAATTAGCTCTCACACCAATATTTGGGCCTAGAGCCTTTGCATTGAGGGCTATCTGAAAATGGCTTTGGCGCTGAAGTTGTCTGTGAATGTGGAGTTGGTGGCATGTGAAACCCGCCTGTGGAGCATTGGTTTGTGTGGGATGCTCTACCAGGTTCCTTTCAGTCCTAGGCACTCAAAGGGCATTAAGCCTAGAGTGTGAAAACTGAGTTTCCTTGAGAGCTGCTTGGAAGCCTGATGGTGTGTGAAGTTAGTGAGCCAAATGGAGTTGTTCTCCCACAAGAACCACGCGGCTGATTCTTCTTCAATATGCGCTTCACCAACATGCAGTGTTTCCTTGATTGAATTAGCTCTCACACCAATATTTGCGCCTAGAGCCTTTGTATTGAGGGCTATCTGAAAATGGCTTTGGCGCTGAAGTTGTCTGTGAATGTGGAGTTGGTGGCATGTGAAACCCGCCTGTGGAGCATTAGTTTGTGCGGGAAGCTCACCAAGCATCATTTCAGTCGTAGGCATTCAAAGGGCATTAAGCCTAGAGTGTGAAAACTGAGTTTCCTTGAGAGCTGCTTGGAAGCCTGATGGTGTGTGAAGTTAGTGAGCCAAGTGGAGTTGTTCTCCCACAAGAACCACTCGGCTGATTCTTCTTCAATATGCGCTTCACCAACATGCAGTGTTTCCTTGATTGAATTAGCTCTCACACCAATATTTGCGCCTAGAGCCTTTGCATTGAGGGCTATCTGAAAATGGCTTTGGCGCTGAAGTTGTCTGTGAATGTGGAGTTGGTGGCATGTGAAACCCGCATGTGGAGCATTGGTTTGTGTGGGATGCTGTACCAGGTTCATTCCTACATAATGCACTCAAAGGGCATTAAGCCTAGAGTGTGAAAACTGAGTTTCCTTGAGAGCTGCTTGGAAGCCTGATGGTGTGTGAAGTTAGTGAGTCAAATGGAGTTTTTCTCCCACAAGAACCACTCGGCTGATTCTTCTTCAATATGCTCTTCACCAACATGCAGTGTTTCCTTGATTGAATTAGCTCTCACACCAATATTTGCGCCTAGAGCCTTTGTATTGAGGACTCTCTGAAAATGGCTTTGGCGCTGAAGTTGTCTGTGAATGTGGAGTTGGTGGCATGTGAAACCCGCATGTGGAGCATTGGTTTGTGTGGGATGCTCTACCAGGTTCATTCCTACATAATGCACTCAAAGGGCATTAAGCCTAGAGTGTGAAAACTGAGTTTCCTTGAGAGCTGCATGGAAGCCTGATGGTGTGTGAAGTTAGTGAGCAAATGAAGTTGTTCTCCCACAAGAACCACTCGGCTGATCCTTCTTCAATATGCGCTTCACCAACATGCAGTGTTTCCTTGATTGAGTTAGCTCTCACGACCAATATTTGCGTCTAGAGCCTTTGCATTGAGGGCTATCTGAAAATGGCTTTGGCACTGAAGTTGTCTGTGAATGTGGAGTTGGTGGCATGTGAAACCCGCATGTGGAGCATTGGTTTGTGTGGGATGCTCTACCAGGTTCATTCCTAGATAATGCCCTCAAAGGGCATTAAGCCTAGAGTGTGAAAACTGAGTTTCCTTGAGAGCTGCATGGAATCCTGATGGTGTGTGAAGTTAGTGAGCCAAATGGAGGTGTTCTCCCGCAAGAACCACTCGGCTGATTCTTCTTCAATATTCGCTTCATCAACATGCAATGTTTCCTTGATTGAATTAGCTCTCACACCATATTTGCGCCTAGAGCCTTTGTATTGAGGTCTATCTGAAAATGGCTTTGGCGCTGAAGTTGTCTGTGAATGTGGAGTTGGTGGCATGTGAAACCCGCATGTGGAGCATTGGTTTGTGTGGGATGCTCTACCAGGTTCATTTCAGTCCTAGGCACTCAAAGGGCATTAAGCCTAGAGTGTGAAAACTGAGTTTCCTTGAGAGCTGCTTGGAAGCCTGATGGTGTGTGAAGTTAGTGAGCCAAATGGAGTTGTTCTCCCACAAGAACCACTCGGCTGATTCTTCTTCAATATGCGCTTCACCAACATGCAGTGTTTCCTTGATTGAATTAGCTCTCACACCAATATTTGCGCCTAGAGCCTTTGCATTGAGGGCTATCTGAAAATGGCTTTGGCGCTGAAGTTGTCTGTGAATGTGGAGTTGGTGGCATGTGAAACCCGCATGTGGAGCATTCGTTTGTGTGGGATGCTCTACCAGGTTCATTCCTACATAATGCACTCAAAGGGCATTAAGCCTAGAGTGTGAAAACTGAGTTTCCTTGAGAGCTGCTTGGAAGCCTGAAGGTGTGTGAAGTTAGTGAGCCAAATGGAGTTGTTCTCCCACAAGAACCACTCGGCTGATTCTTCTTCAATATGCGCTTCACCAACATGCAGTGTTTCCTTGATTGAATTAGCTCTCACACCAATATTTGCGCCTAGAGCCTTTGTATTGAGGGCTATCTGAAAATGGCTTTGGCGCTGAAGTTGTCTGTGAATGTGGAGTTGGTGGCATGTGAAACCCGCATGTGGAGCATTGGTTCGTGTGGGATGCTCTACCAGGTTCATTTCAGTCCTAGGCACTCAAAGGGCATTAAGCCTAGAGTGTGAAAACTGAGTTTCCTTGAGAGCTGCTTGGAAGCCTGATGGTGTGTGAAGTTAGTGAGCCAAATGGAGTTGTTGTCCCACAAGAACCACTCGGCTGATTCTTCTTCAATATGCGCTTCACCAACATGCAGTGTTTCCTTGATTGAATTAGCTCTCACACCAATATTTGCGCCTAGAGCCTTTGCATTGAGGGCTATCTGAAAATGGCTTTGGCGCTGAAGTTGTCTGTGAATGTGGAGTTGGTGGCATGTGAAACCCGCATGTGGAGCATTCGTTTGTGTGGGATGCTCTACCAGGTTCATTCCTACATAATGCAGTCAAAGGACATTAAGCCTAGAGTGTGAAAACTGAGTTTCCTTGAGAGCTGTTTGGAAGCCTGATGGTGTGTGAAGTTAGTGAGCCAAATGGAGTTGTTCTCCCACAAGAACCACTCGGCTGATTCTTCTTCAATATGCGCTTCACCAACATGCAGTGTTTCCTTGATTGAATTAGCTCTCACACCAATATTTGCGCCTAGAGCCTTTGTATTGAGGGCTATCTGAAAATGGCTTTGGCGCTGAAGTTGTCTGTGAATGTGGAGTTGATGACATGTGAAACCCGCATGTGGAGCATTGGTTTGTTTGGGATGCTCTACCAGGTTCATTTCAGTCCTAGGCACTCAAAGGGCATTAAGCCTAGAGTGTGAAAACTGAGTTTCCTTGAGAGCTGCATGGAAGCCTGATGGTGTGTGAAGTTAGTGAGCCAAATGGAGTTGTTCTCCCACAAGAACCACTCGGCTGATTCTTCTTCAATATGCGCTTCATCAACATGCAGTGTTTCCTTGATTGAATTAGCTCTCACACCAATATTTGCGCCTAGAGCCTTTGTATTGAGGGCTATCTGAAAATGGCTTTGGCGCTGAAGTTGTCTGTGAATGTGGAGTTGGTGGCATGTGAAACCCGCATGTGGAGCATTGGTTCGTGTGGGATGCTCTACCAGGTTCATTTCAGTCCTAGGCACTCAAAGGGCATTAAGCCTAGAGTGTGAAAACTGAGTTTCCTTGAGAGCTGCTTGGAAGCCTGATGGTGTGTGAAGTTAGTGAGCCAAATGGGGTTGTTCTCCCATAAGAACCACTTGGCTGATTCTTCTTCAATATGCGCTTCACCAACATGCAGTGTTTCCTTGATTGAATTAGCTCTCACACCAATATTTGCGCCTAGAGCCTTTGCATTGAGGGCTATCTGAAAATGGCTTTGGCGCTGAAGTTGTCTGTGAATGTGGAGTTGGTGGCATGTGAAACCCGCATGTGGAGCATTGGTTTGTGTGGGATGCTCTACCAGGTTCATTCCTACATAATGCACTCAAAGGACATTAAGCCTAGAGTGTGAAAACTGAGTTTCCTTGAGAGCTGCTTGGAAGCCTGATGGTGTGTGAAGTTAGTGAGCCAAATGGAGTTGTTCTCCCACAAGAACCACTCGGCTGATTCTTCTTCAATATGCGCTTCACCAACATGCAGTGTTTCCTTGATTGAATTAGCTCTCACACCAATATTTGCGCCTAGAGCCTTTGCATTGAGGGCTATCTGAAAATGGCTTTGGCGCTGAAGTTGTCTGTGAATGTGGAGTTGGTGGCATGTGAAACCCGCATGTGGAGCATTGGTTTGTGTGGGATGCTCTACCAGGTTAATTCCTAGATAATTCACTCAAAGGGCATTAAGCCTAGAGTGTGAAAACTGAGTTTCCTTGAGAGCTGCTTGGAAGCCTGATGGTGTGTGAAGTTAGTGAGCCAAATGGAGGTGTTCTCCCACAAGAACCACTCGGCTGATTCTTCTTCAATATGCGCTTCATCAACATGCAGTGTTTCCTTGATTGAATTAGCTCTCACACCAATATTTTCGCCTAGAGCCTTTGTATTGAGGGCTATCTGAAAATGGCTTTGGCGCTGAAGTTGTCTGTGAATGTGGAGTTGGTGGCATGTGAAACCCGCATGTGGAGCATTGGTTCGTGTGGGATGCTCTACCAGGTTCATTTCAGTCGTAGGCACTCAAAGGGCATTAAGCCTAGAGTGTGAAAACTGAGTTTCCTTGAGAGCTGCTTGGAAGCCTGATGGTGTGTGAAGTTAGTGAGCCAAATGGAGTTGTTCTCCCACAAGAACCACTCGGCTGATTCTTCTTCAATATGCGCTTCACCAACATGCAGTGTTTCCTTGATTGAATTAGCTCTCACACCAATATTTGCGCCTAGAGCCTTTGTATTGAGGGCTATCTGAAAATGGCTTTGGTGCTGAAGTTGTCTGTGAATGTGGAGTTGGTGGCATGTGAAACCCGCATGTGGAGCATTGGTTCGTGTGGGATGCTCTACCAGGTTCATTTCAGTCCTAGGCACTCAAAGGGCATTAAGCCTAGAGTGTGAAAACTGAGTTTCCTTGAGAGCTGCTTGGAAGCCTGATGGTGTGTGAAGTTAGTGAGCCGAATGGAGTTGTTCTCCCACAAGAACCACTCGGCTGATTCTTCTTCAATATGCGCTTCACCAACATGCAGTGTTTCCTTGATTGAATTAGCTCTCACACCAATATTTGCGCCTAGAGCCTTTGCATTGAGGGCTATCTGAAAATGGCTTTGGCGCTGAAGTTGTCTGTGAATGTGGAGTTGGTGGCATGTGAAACCCGCATGTGGAGCATTGGTTCGTGTGGGATGCTCTACCAGGTTCATTCCTACATAATGCACTCAAAGGGCATTAAGCCTAGAGTGTGAAAACTGAGTTTCCTTGAGAGCTGCTTGGAAGCCTGATGGTGTGTGAAGTTAGTGAGCCAAATGGAGTTGTTGTCCCCACAAGAACCACTCGGCTGATTCTTCTCAATATGCGCTTCACCAACATGCAGTGTTTCCTTGATTGAATTAGCTCTCACACCAATATTTGCGCCTAGAGCCTTTGTATTGAGGGCTATCTGAAAATGGCTTTGGCGCTGAAGTTGTCTGTGAATGTGGAGTTGGTGGCATGTGAAACCCGCATGTGGAGCATTGGTTCGTGTGGGATGCTCTACCAGGTTCATTTCAGTCCTAGGCACTCAAAGGGCATTAAGCCTAGAGTGTGAAAACTGAGTTTCCTTGAGAGCTGCTTGGAAGCCTGATGGTGTGTGAAGTTAGTGAGCCAAATGGAGTTGTTGTCCCACAAGAACCACTCGGCTGATTCTTCTTCAATATGCGCTTCACCAACATGCAGTGTTTCCTTGATTGAATTAGCTCTCACACCAATATTTGCGCCTAGAGCCTTTGCATTGAGGGCTATCTGAAAATGGCTTTGGCGCTGAAGTTGTCTGTGAATGTGGAGTTGGTGGCATGTGAAACCCGCATGTGGAGCATTGGTTTGTGTGGGATGCTCTACCAGGTTCATTCCTACATAATGCACTCAAAGGACATTAAGCCTAGAGTGTGAAAACTGAGTTTCCTTGAGAGCTGCTTGGAAGCCTGATGGTGTGTGAAGTTAGTGAGCCAAATGGAGTTGTTCTCCCACAAGAACCACTCGGCTGATTCTTCTTCAATATGCGCTTCACCCAACATGCAGTGTTCCTTGATTGAATTAGCTCTCACACCAATATTTGCGCCTAGAGCCTTTGTATTGAGGGCTATCTGAAAATGGCTTTGGCGCTGAAGTTGTCTGTGAATGTGGAGTTGATGACATGTGAAACCCGCATGTGGAGCATTGGTTTGTTTGGGATGCTCTACCAGGTTCATTTCAGTCCTAGGCACTCAAAGGGCATTAAGCCTAGAGTGTCAAAACTGAGTTTCCTTGAGAGCTGCATGGAAGCCTGATGGTGTGTGAAGTTAGTGAGCCAAATGGAGTTGTTCTCCCACAAGAACCACTCGGCTGATTCTTCTTCAATATGCGCTTCATCAACATGCAGTGTTTCCTTGATTGAATTAGCTCTCACACCAATATTTGCGCCTAGAGCCTTTGTATTGAGGGCTATCTGAAAATGGCTTTGGCGCTGAAGTTGTCTGTGAATGTGAGTTGGTGGCATGTGAAACCCGCATGTGGAGCATTGGTTCGTGTGGGATGCTCTACCAGGTTCATTTCAGTCCTAGGCACTCAAAGGGCATTAAGCCTAGAGTGTGAAAACTGAGTTTCCTTGAGAGCTGCTTGGAAGCCTGATGGTGTGTGAAGTTAGTGAGCCAAATGGAGTTGTTCTCCCATAAGAACCACTTGGCTGATTCTTCTTCAATATGCGCTTCACCAACATGCAGTGTTTCCTTGATTGAATTAGCTCTCACACCAATATTTGCGCCTAGAGCCTTTGCATTGAGGGCTATCTGAAATGGCTTTGGCGCTGAAGTTGTCTGTGAATGTGGAGTTGGTGGCATGTGAAACCCGCAATGTGGAGCATTGGTTTGTGTGGGATGCTCTACCAGGTTCATTCCTACATAATGCACTCAAAGGACATTAAGCCTAGAGTGTGAAAACTGAGTTTCCTTGAGAGCTGCTTGGAAGCCTGATGGTGTGTGAAGTTAGTGAGCCAAATGGAGTTGTTCTCCCACAAGAACCACTCGGCTGATTCTTCTTCAATATGCGCTTCACCAACATGCAGTGTTTCCTTGATTGAATTAGCTCTCACACCAATATTTGCGCCTAGAGCCTTTGCATTGAGGGCTATCTGAAAATGGCTTTGGCGCTGAAGTTGTCTGTGAATGTGGAGTTGGTGGCATGTGAAACCCGCATGTGGAGCATTGGTTTGTGTGGGATGCTCTACCAGGTTAATTCCTAGATAATTCACTCAAAGGGCATTAAGCCTAGAGTGTGAAAACTGAGTTTCCTTGAGAGCTGCTTGGAAGCCTGATGGTGTGTGAAGTTAGTGAGCCAAATGGAGGTGTTCTCCCACAAGAACCACTCGGCTGATTCTTCTTCAATATGCGCTTCATCAACATGCAGTGTTTCCTTGATTGAATTAGCTCTCACACCAATATTTGCGCCTAGAGCCTTTGTATTGAGGGCTATCTGAAAATGGCTTTGGCGCTGAAGTTGTCTGTGAATGTGGAGTTGGTGGCATGTGAAACCCGCATGTGGAGCATTGGTTCGTGTGGGATGCTCTACCAGGTTCATTTCAGTCGTAGGCACTCAAAGGGCATTAAGCCTAGAGTGTGAAAACTGAGTTTCCTTGAGAGCTGCTTGGAAGCCTGATGGTGTGTGAAGTTAGTGAGCCAAGTGGAGTTGTTCTCCCCACAGGAACCACTCGGCTGATTCTTCTTCAATATGCGCTTCACCAACATGCAGTGTTTCCTTGATTGAATTAGCTCTCACACCAATATTTTCGCTTAGAGCCTTTGTATTGAGGGCTATCTGAAAATGGCTTTGGCGCTGAAGTTCTCTGTGAATGTGGAGTTGGTGGCATGTGAAACCCGCATGTGGAGCATTGGTTTGTGTGGGATGCTCTACCAGGTTCATTCCTACATAATGCACTCAAAGGGGCATTAAGCCTAGAGTGTGAAAACTGAGTTTCCTTGAGAGCTGCTTTGGAAGCCTGATGGTGTGTGAAGTTAGTGAGCCAAATGGAGTTGTTCTCCCACAAGAACCACTCGGCTGATTCTTCTTCAATATGCGCTTCACCAACATGCAGTGTTTCCTTGATTGAATTAGCTCTCACACCAATATTTGCGCCTAGAGCCTTTGTATTGAGGGCTATCTGAAAATGGCTTTGGCGCTGAAGTTGTCTGTGAATGTGGAGTTGGTGGCATGTGAAACCCGCATGTGGAGCATTGGTTTGTTTGGGATGCTCTACCAGGTTCATTTCAGTCCTAGGCACTCAAAGGGCATTAAGCCTAGAGTGTGAAAACTGAGTTTCCTTGAGAGCTGCATGGAAGCCTGATGGTGTGTGAAGTTAGTGAGCCAAATGGAGTTGTTCTCCCACAAGAACCACTCGGCTGATTCTTCTTCAATATGCGCTTCATCAACATGCAGTGTTTCCTTGATTGAATTAGCTCTCACACCAATATTTGCGCCTAGAGCCTTTGTATTGAGGGCTATCTGAAAATGGCTTTGGCGCTGAAGTTGTCTGTGAATGTGGAGTTGGTGGCATGTGAAACCCGCATGTGGAGCATTGGTTCGTGTGGGATGCTCTACCAGGTTCATTTCAGTCCTAGGCACTCAAAGGGCATTAAGCCTAGAGTGTGAAAACTGAGTTTCCTTGAGAGCTGCTTGGAAGCCTGATGGTGTGTGAAGTTAGTGAGCCAAATGGAGTTGATCTCCCACAAGAACCACTCGGCTGATTCTTCTTCAATATGCGCTTCACCAACATGCAGTGTTTCCTTGATTGAATTAGCTCTCACACCAATATTTGCGCCTAGAGCCTTTGCATTGAGGGCTATCTGAAAATGGCTTTGGCGCTGAAGTTGTCTGTGAATGTGGAGTTGGTGGCATGTGAAACCCGCATGTGGAGCATTGGTTTGTGTGGGATGCTCTACCAGGTTAATTCCTAGATAATTCACTCAAAGGGCATTAAGCCTAGAGTGTGAAAACTGAGTTTCCTTGAGAGCTGCTTGGAAGCCTGATGGTGTGTGAAGTTAGTGAGCCAAATGGAGGTGTTCTCCCACAAGAACCACTCGGCTGATTCTTCTTCAATATGCGCTTCATCAACATGCAGTGTTTCCTTGATTGAATTAGCTCTCACACCAATATTTTCGCCTAGAGCCTTTGTATTGAGGGCTATCTGAAAATGGCTTTGGCGCTGAAGTTGTCTGTGAATGTGGAGTTGGTGGCATGTGAAACCCGCATGTGGAGCATTGGTTCGTGTGGGATGCTCTACCAGGTTCATTTCAGTCGTAGGCACTCAAAGGGCATTAAGCCTAGAGTGTGAAAACTGAGTTTCCTTGAGAGCTGCTTGGAAGCCTGATGGTGTGTGAAGTTAGTGAGCCAAATGGAGGTGTTCTCCCACAAGAACCACTCGGCTGATTCTTCTTCAATATGCGCTTCACCAACATGCAGTGTTTCCTTGATTGAATTAGCTCTCACACCAATATTTGCGCCTAGAGCCTTTGCATTGAGGGCTATCTGAAAATGGCTTTGGAGCTGAAGTTGTCTGTGAATGTGGAGTTGGTGGCATGTGAAACCCGCATGTGGAGCATTGGTTCGTGTGGGATGCTCTACCAGGTTCATTCCTACATAATGCACTCAAAGGGCATTAAGCCTAGAGTGTGAAAACTGAGTTTCCTTGAGAGCTGCATGGAAGCCTGATGGTGTGTGAAGTTAGTGAGCCAAATGGAGGTGTTCTCCCACAAGAACCACTCGGCTGATTCTTCTTCAATATGCGCTTCATCAACATGCAGTGTTTCCTTGATTGAATTAGCTCTCACACCAATATTTGCGCCTAGAGCCTTTGTATTGAGGGCTATCTGAAAATGGCTTTGGCGCTGAAGTTGTCTGTGAATGTGGAGTTGGTGACATGTGAAACCCGCATGTGGAGCATTGGTTCGTGTGGGATGCTCTACCAGGTTCATTTCAGTCCTAGGCACTCAAAGGGCATTAAGCCTAGAGTGTGAAAACTGAGTTTCCTTGAGAGCTGCTTGGAAGCCTGATGGTGTGTGAAGTTAGTGAGCCAAATGGAGTTGTTCTCCCACAAGAACCACTCGGCTGATTCTTCTTCAATATGCGCTTCACCAACATGCAGTGTTTCCTTGATTGAATTAGCTCTCACACCAATATTTGCGCCTAGAGCCTTTGTATTGAGGGCTATCTGAAAATGGCTTTGGCGCTGAAGTTGTCTGTGAATGTGGAGTTGGTGGCATGTGAAACCCGCATGTGGAGCATTGGTTCGTGTGGGATGCTCTACCAGGTTCATTTCAGTCCTAGGCACTCAAAGGACATTAAGCCTAGAGTGTGAAAACTGAGTTTCCTTGAGAGCTGCTTGGAAGCCTGATGGTGTGTGAAGTTAGTGAGCCAAATGGAGTTGTTCTCCAACAAGAACCACTCGGCTGATTCTTCTTCAATATGCGCTTCACCAACATGCAGTGTTTCCTTGATTGAATTAGCTCTCACACCAATATTTGCGCCTAGAGCCTTTGCATTGAGGGCTATCTGAAAATGGCTTTGGCGCTGAAGTTGTCTGTGAATGTGGAGTTGGTGGCATGTGAAACCCGCATGTGGAGCATTGGTTTGTGTGGTATGCTCTACCAGGTTCATTCCTACATAATGCAGTCAAAGGACATTAAGCCTAGAGTGTGAAAACTGAGTTTCCTTGAGAGCTGTTTGAAAGCCTGATGGTGTGTGAAGTTAGTGAGCCAAATGGAGTTGTTCTCCCACAAGAACCACTCGGCTGATTCTTCTTCAATATGCGCTTCACCAACATGCAGTGTTTCCTTGATTGAATTAGCTCTCACACCAATATTTGCGCCTAGAGCCTTTGTATTGAGGGCTATCTGAAAATGGCTTTGGCGCTGAAGTTGTCTGTGAATGTGGAGTTGGTGACATGTGAAACCCGCATGTGGAGCATTGGTTTGTTTGGGATGCTCTACCAGGTTCATTTCAGTCCTAGGCACTCAACGGGCATTAAGCCTAGAGTGTGAAAACTGAGTTTCCTTGAGAGCTGCATGGAAGCCTGATGGTGTGTGAAGTTAGTGAGCCAAATGGAGTTGTTCTCCCACAAGAACCACTCGGCTGATTCTTCTTCAATATGCGCTTCATCAACATGCAGTGTTTCCTTGATTGAATTAGCTCTCACACCAATATTTGCGCCTAGAGCCTTTGTATTGAGGGCTATCTGAAAATGGCTTTGGCGCTGAAGTTGTCTGTGAATGTGGAGTTGGTGGCATGTGAAACCCGCATGTGGAGCATTGGTTCGTGTGGGATGCTCTACCAGGTTCATTTCAGTCCTAGGCACTCAAAGGGCATTAAGCCTAGAGTGTGAAAACTGAGTTTCCTTGAGAGCTGCTTGGAAGCCTGATGGTGTGTGAAGTTAGTGAGCCAAATGGAGTTGTTCTCCCATAAGAACCACTTGGCTGATTCTTCTTCAATATGCGCTTCACCAACATGCAGTGTTTCCTTGATTGAATTAGCTCTCACACCAATATTTGCGCCTAGAGCCTTTGCATTGAGGGCTATCTGAAAATGGCTTTGGCGCTGAAGTTGTCTGTGAATGTGGAGTTGGTGGCATGTGAAACCCGCATGTGGAGCATTGGTTTGTTTGGGATGCTCTACCAGGTTCATTCCTACATAATGCACTCAAAGTGCATTAAGCCTAGAGTGTGAAAACTGAGTTTCCTTGAGAGCTGCTTGGAAGCCTGATGGTGTGTGAAGTTAGTGAGCCAAATGGAGTTGTTCTCCCACAAGAACCACTCGGCTGATTCTTCTTCAATATGCGCTTCACCAACATGCAGTGTTTCCTTGATTGAATTAGCTCTCACACCAATATTTGCGCCTAGAGCCTTTGCATTGAGGGCTATCTGAAAATGGCTTTGGCGCTGAAGTTGTCTGTGAATGTGGAGTTGGTGGCATGTGAAACCCGCATGTGGAGCATTGGTTTGTGTGGGATGCTCTACCAGGTTAATTCCTAGATAATTCACTCAAAGGGCATTAAGCCTAGAGTGTGAAAACTGAGTTTCCTTGAGAGCTGCTTGGAAGCCTGATGGTGTGTGAAGTTAGTGAGCCAAATGGAGGTGTTCTCCCACAAGAACCACTCGCCTGATTCTTCTTCAATATGCGCTTCATCAACATGCAGTGTTTCCTTGATTGAATTAGCTCTCACACCAATATTTTCGCCTAGAGCCTTTGTATTGAGGGCTATCTGAAAATGGCTTTGGCGCTGAAGTTGTCTGTGAATGTGGAGTTGGTGGCATGTGAAACCCGCATGTGGAGCATTGGTTCGTGTGGGATAATCTACCAGGTTCATTTCAGTCGTAGGCACTCAAAGGGCATTAAGCCTAGAGTGTGAAAACTGAGTTTCCTTGAGAGCTGCTTGGAAGCCTGATGGTGTGTGAAGTTAGTGAGCCAAGTGGAGTTGTTCTCCCACAGGAAACACTCGGCTGATTCTTCTTCAATATGCGCTTCACCAACATGCAGTGTTTCCTTGATTGAATTAGCTCTCACACCAATATTTTCGCTTAGAGCCTTTGTATTGAGGGCTATCTGAAAATGGCTTTGGCGCTGAAGTTCTCTGTGAATGTGGAGTTGGTGGCATGTGAAACCCGCATGTGGAGCATTGGTTTGTGTGGGATGCTCTAAAAGGTTCATTCCTACATAATGCACTCAAAGGGCATTAAGCCTAGAGTGTGAAAACTGAGTTTCCTTGAGAGCTGCTTGGAAGCCTGATGGTGTGTGAAGTTAGTCAGCCAAATGGAGGTGTTCTCCCACAAGAACCACTCGGCTGATTCTTCTTCAATATGTGCTTCATCAACATGCAGTGTTTCCTTGATTGAATTAGCTCTCACACCAATATTTGCGCCTAGAGCCTTTGTATTGAGGGCTATCTGAAAATGGCTTTGGCGCTGAAGTTGTCTGTGAATGTGGAGTTGGTGACATGTGAAACCCGCATGTGGAGCATTGGTTCGTGTGGGATGCTCTACCAGGTTCATTTCATTCCTAGGCACTCAAAGGGCATTAAGCCTAGAGTGTGAAAACTGAGTTTCCTTGAGAGCTGCTTGGAAGCCTGATGGTGTGTGAAGTTAGTGAGCCAAATGGAGTTGTTCTCCCACAAGAACCACTCGCCTGATTCTTCTTCAATATGCGCTTCACCAACATGCAGTGTTTCCTTGATTGAATTAGCTCTCACACCAATATTTTCGCCTAGAGCCTTTGTATTGAGGGCTATCTGAAAATGGCTTTGGCGCTGAAGTTGTCTGTGAATGTGGAGTTGGTGGCATGTGAAACCCGCATGTGGAGCATTGGTTCGTGTGGGATGCTCTACCAGGTTCATTTCAGTCCTAGGCACTCAAAGGGCATTAAGCCTAGAGTGTGAAAACTGAGTTTCCTTGAGAGCTGCTTGGAAGCCTGATGGTGTGTGAAGTTATTGAGCCAAATGGAGTTGTTCTCCCACAAGAACCACTCGGCTGATCCTTCTTCAATATGCGCTTCACCAACATGCAGTGTTTCCTTGATTGAGTTAGCTCTCACACCAATATTTGCGTCTAGAGCCTTTGCATTGAGGGCTATCTGAAAATGGCTTTGGCGCTGAAGTTGTCTGTGAATGTGGAGTTGGTGGCATGTGAAACCCGCATGTGGAGCATTGGTTCGTGTGGGATGCTCTACCAGGTTCATTTCAGTCCTAGGCACTCAAAGGGCATTAAGCCTAGAGTGTGAAAACTGAGTTTCCTTGAGAGCTGCTTGGAAGCCTGATGGTGTGTGAAGTTAGTGAGCCAAATGGAGTTGTTCTCCCACAAGAACCACTCGGCTGATTCTTCTTCAATATGCGCTTCACCAACATGCAGTGTTTCCTTGATTGAATTAGCTCTCACACCAATATTTGCGCCTAGAGCCTTTGCATTGAGGGCTATCTGAAAATGGCTTTGGCGCTGAAGTTGTCTGTGAATGTGGAGTTGGTGGCATGTGAAACCCGCATGTGGAGCATTGGTTTGTGTGGGATGCTCTACCAGGTTCATTCCTACATAATGCAGTCAAAGGACATTAAGCCTAGAGTGTGAAAACTGAGTTTCCTTGAGAGCTGTTTGGAAGCCTGATGGTGTGTGAAGTTAGTGAGCCAAATGGAGTTGTTCTCCCACAAGAACCACTCGGCTGATTCTTCTTCAATATGCACTTCACCAACATGCAGTGTTTCCTTGATTGAATTAGCTCTCACACCAATATTTGCGCCTAGAGCCTTTGTATTGAGGGCTATCTGAAAATGGCTTTGGCGCTGAAGTTGTCTGTGAATGTGGAGTTGGTGACATGTGAAACCCGCATGTGGAGCATTGGTTTGTTTGGGATGCTCTACCAGGTTCATTTCAGTCCTAGGCACTCAAAGGGCATTAAGCCTAGAGTGTGAAAACTGAGTTTCCTTGAGAGCTGCATGGAAGCCTGATGGTGTGTGAAGTTAGTGAGCCAAATGGAGTTGTTCTCCCACAAGAACCACTCGGCTGATTCTTCTTCAATATGCGCTTCACCAACATGCAGTGTTTCCTTGATTGAATTAGCTCTCACACCAATATTTGCGCCTAGAGCCTTTGCATTGAGGGCTATCTGAAAATGGCTTTGGAGCTGAAGTTGTCTGTGAATGTGGAGTTGGTGGCATGTGAAACCCGCATGTGGAGCATTGGTTTGTGTGGGATGCTCTACCAGGTTCATTCCTAGATAATGCACTCAAAGGGCATTAAGCCTAGAGTGTGAAAACTGAGTTTCCTTGAGAGCTGCTTGGAAGCCTGATGGTGTGTGAAGTTAGTGAGCCAAATGGAGGTGTTCTCCCGCAAGAACCACTCGGCTGATTCTTCTTCAATATGCGCTTCATCAACATGCAGTGTTTCCTTGATTGAATTAGCTCTCACACCAATATTTGCGCCTAGAGCCTTTGTATTGAGGGCTATCTGAAAATGGCTTTGGCGCTGAAGTTGTCTGTGAATGTGGAGTTGGTGGCATGTGAAACCCGCATGTGGAGCATTGGTGTGTGTGGGATGCTCTACCAGGTTCATTTCAGTCCTAGGCACTCAAAGGGCATTAAGCCTAGAGTGTGAAAACTGAGTTTCCTTGAGAGCTGCTTGGAAGCCTGAAGGTGTGTGAAGTTAGTGAGCCAAATGGAGTTGTTCTCCCACAAGAACCACTCGGCTGATTCTTCTTCAATATGCGCTTCACCAACATGCAGTGTTTCCTTGATTGAATTAGCTCTCACACCAATATTTGCGCCTAGAGCCTTTGTATTGAGGGCTATCTGAAAATGGCTTTGGCGCTGAAGTTGTCTGTGAATGTGGAGTTGGTGGCATGTGAAACCCGCATGTGGAGCATTGGTTCGTGTGGGATGCTCTACCAGGTTCATTTCAGTCCTAGGCACTCAAAGGGCATTAAGCCTAGAGTGTGAAAACTGAGTTTCCTTGAGAGCTGCTTGGAAGCCTGATGGTGTGTGAAGTTAGTGAGCCAAATGGAGTTGTTGTCCCACAAGAACCACTCGGCTGATTCTTCTTCAATATGCGCTTCACCAACATGCAGTGTTTCCTTGATTGAATTAGCTCTCACACCAATATTTGCGCCTAGAGCCTTTGCATTGAGGGCTATCTGAAAATGGCTTTGGCGCTGAAGTTGTCTGTGAATGTGGAGTTGGTGGCATGTGAAACCCGCATGTGGAGCATTGGTTTGTGTGGGATGCTCTACCAGGTTCATTCCTACATAATGCAGTCAAAGGACATTAAGCCTAGAGTGTGAAAACTGAGTTTCCTTGAGAGCTGTTTGGAAGCCTGATGGTGTGTGAAGTTAGTGAGCCAAATGGAGTTGTTCTCCCACAAGAACCACTCGGCTGATTCTTCTTCAATATGCGCTTCACCAACATGCAGTGTTTCCTTGATTGAATTAGCTCTCACACCAATATTTGCGCCTAGAGCCTTTGTATTGAGGGCTATCTGAAAATGGCTTTGGCGCTGAAGTTGTCTGTGAATGTGGAGTTGGTAACATGTGAAACCCGCATGTGGAGCATTGGTTTGTTTGGGATGCTCTACCAGGTTCATTTCAGTCCTAGGCACTCAAAGGGCATTAAGCCTAGAGTGTGAAAACTGAGTTTCCTTGAGAGCTGCATGGAAGCCTGATGGTGTGTGAAGTTAGTGAGCCAAATGGAGTTGTTCTCCCACAAGAACCACTCGGCTGATTCTTCTTCAATATGCGCTTCACCAACATGCAGTGTTTCCTTGATTGAATTAGCTCTCACACCAATATTTGCGCCTAGAGCCTTTGCATTGAGGGCTATCTGAAAATGGCTTTGGAGCTGAAGTTGTCTGTGAATGTGGAGTTGGTGGCATGTGAAACCCGCATGTGGAGCATTGGTTTGTGTGGGATGCTCTACCAGGTTCATTCCTACATAATGCACTCAAAGGACATTAAGCCTAGAGTGTGAAAACTGAGTTTCCTTGAGAGCTGCTTGGAAGCCTGATGGTGTGTGAAGTTAGTGAGCCAAATGGAGTTGTTCTCCCACAAGAACCACTCGGCTGATTCTTCTTCAATATGCGCTTCACCAACATGCAGTGTTTCCTTGATTGAATTAGCTCTCACACCAATATTTTCGCCTAGAGCCTTTGCATTGAGGGCTATCTGAAAATGGCTGTGGCGCTGAAGTTGTCTGTGAATGTGGAGTTGGTGGCATGTGAAACCCGCATGTGGAGCATTGGTTTGTGTGGGATGCTCTACCAGGTTAATTCCTAGATAATTCACTCAAAGGGCATTAAGCCTAGAGTGTGAAAACTGAGTTTCCTTGAGAGCTGCTTGGAAGCCTGATGGTGTGTGAAGTTAGTGAGCCAAATGGAGGTGTTCTCCCACAAGAACCACTCGGCTGATTCTTCTTCAATATGCGCTTCATCAACATGCAGTGTTTCCTTGATTGAATTAGCTCTCACACCAATATTTTCGCCTAGAGCCTTTGTATTGAGGGCTATCTGAAAATGGCTTTGGCGCTGAAGTTGTCTGTGAATGTGGAGTTGGTGGCATGTGAAACCCGCATGTGGAGCATTGGTTCGTGTGGGATGCTCTACCAGGTTCATTTCAGTCCTAGGCACTCAAAGGGCATTAAGCCTAGAGTGTGAAAACTGAGTTTCCTTGAGAGCTGCTTGGAAGCCTGATGGTGTGTGAAGTTAGTGAGCCAAGTGGAGTTGTTCTCCCACAGGAACCACTCGGCTGATTCTTCTTCAATATGCGCTTCACCAACATGCAGTGTTTCCTTGATTGAATTAGCTCTCACACCAATATTTTCGCTTAGAGCCTTTGTATTGAGGGCTATCTGAAAATGGCTTTGGCGCTGAAGTTCTCTGTGAATGTGGAGTTGGTGGCATGTGAAACCCGCATGTGGAGCATTGGTTTGTGTGGGATGCTCTACCAGGTTCATTCCTACATAATGCACTCAAAGGGCATTAAGCCTAGAGTGTGAAAACTGAGTTTCCTTGAGAGCTGCATGGAAGCCTGATGGTGTGTGAAGTTAGTCAGCCAAATGGAGGTGTTCTCCCACAAGAACCACTCGCCTGATTCTTCTTCAATATGTGCTTCACCAACATGCAGTGTTTCCTTGATTGAATTAGCTCTCACACCAATATTTGCGCCTAGAGCCTTTGTATTGAGGGCTATCTGAAAATGGCTTTGGCGCTGAAGTTGTCTGTGAATGTGGAGTTGGTGGCATGTGAAACCCGCATGTGGAGCATTGGTTCGTGTGGGATGCTCTACCAGGTTCATTTCAGTCCTAGGCACTCAAAAGGCATTAAGCCTAGGGTGTGAAAACTGAGTTTCCTTGAGAGCTGCTTGGAAGCCTGATGGTGTGTGAAGTTAGTGAGCCAAATGGAGGTGTTCTCCCACAAGAACCACTCGGCTGATTCTTCTTCATTATGCGCTTCACCAACATGCAGTGTTTCCTTGATTGAATTAGCTCTCACACCAATATTTGGGCCTAGAGCCTTTGCATTGAGGGCTATCTGAAAATGGCTTTGGCGCTGAAGTTGTCTGTGAATGTGGAGTTGGTGGCATGTGAAACCCGCATGTGGAGCATTCGTTTGTGTGAGATGCTCTACCAGGTTCATTCCTACATAATGCACTCAAAGGGCATTAAGCCTAGAGTGTGAAAACTGAGTTTCCTTGAGAGCTGCTTGGAAGCCTGAAGGTGTGTGAAGTTAGTGAGCCAAATGGAGTTGTTCTCCCACAAGAACCACTCGGCTGATTCTTCTTCAATATGCGCTTCACCAACATGCAGTGTTTCCTTGATTGAATTATCTCTCACATCAATATTTGCGCCTAGAGCCTTTGTATTGAGGGCTATCTGAAAATGGCTTTGGCGCTGAAGTTGTCTGTGAATGTGGAGTTGGTGGCATGTGAAACCCGCATGTGGAGCATTGGTTTGTGTGGGATGCTCTACCAGGTTCATTTCAGTCCTAGGCACTCAAAGGGCATTAAGCCTAGAGTGTGAAAACTGAGTTTCCTTGAGAGCTGCTTGGAAGCCTGATGGTGTGTGAAGTTAGTGAGCCAAATGGAGTTGTTGTCCCGCAAGAACCACTCGGCTGATTCTTCTTCAATATGCGCTTCACCAACATGCAGTGTTTCCTTGATTGAATTAGCTCTCACACCAATATTTGCGCCTAGAGCCTTTGCATTGAGGGCTATCTGAAAATGGCTTTGGCGCTGAAGTTGTCTGTGAATGTGGAGTTGGTGGCATGTGAAACCCGCATGTGGAGCATTGGTTTGTGTGGGATGCTCTACCAGGTTCATTCCTACATAATGCAGTCAAAGGACATTAAGCCTAGAGTGTGAAAACTGAGTTTCCTTGAGAGCTGTTTGGAAGCCTGATGGTGTGTGAAGTTAGTGAGCCAAATGGAGTTGTTCTCCCACAAGAACCACTCGGCTGATTCTTCTTCAATATGCGCTTCACCAACATGCAGTGTTTCCTTGATTGAATTAGCTCTCACACCAATATTTGCGCCTAGAGCCTTTGTATTGAGGGCTATCTGAAAATGGCTTTGGCGCTGAAGTTGTCTGTGAATGTGGAGTTGGTGACATGTGAAACCCGCATGTGGAGCATGGGTTTGTTTGGGATGCTCTACCAGGTTCATTTCAGTCCTAGGCACTCAAAGGGCATTAAGCCTAGAGTGTGAAAACTGAGTTTCCTTGAGAGCTGCATGGAAGCCTGATGGTGTGTGAAGTTAGTGAGCCAAATGGAGTTGTTCTCCCACAAGAACCACTCGGCTGATTCTTCTTCAATATGCGCTTCATCAACATGCAGTGTTTCCTTGATTGAATTAGCTCTCACACCAATATTTGCGCCTAGAGCCTTTGTATTGAGGGCTATCTGAAAATGGCTTTGGCGCTGAAGTTGTCTGTGAATGTGGAGTTGGTGGCATGTGAAACCCGCATGTGGAGCATTGGTTCGTGTGGGATGCTCTACCAGGTTCATTTCAGTCGTAGGCACTCAAAGGGCATTAAGCCTAGAGTGTGAAAACTGAGTTTCCTTGAGAGCTGCTTGGAAGCCTGAAGGTGTGTGAAGTTAGTGAGCCAAATGGAGTTGTTCTCCCATAAGAACCACTTAGCTGATTCTTCTTCAATATGCGCTTCACCAACATGCAGTGTTTCCTTGATTGAATTAGCTCTCACACCAATATTTGCGCCTAGAGCCTTTGCATTGAGGGCTATCTGAAAATGGCTTTGGCGCTGAAGTTGTCTGTGAATGTGGAGTTGGTGGGATGTGAAACCCGCATGTGGAGCATTGGTTTGTGTGGGATGCTCTACCAGGTTCATTCCTACATAATGCACTCAAAGGACATTAAGCCTAGAGTGTGAAAACTGAGTTTCCTTGAGAGCTGCTTGGAAGCCTGATGGTGTGTGAAGTTAGTGAGCCAAGTGGAGTTGTTCTCCCACAGGAACCACTCGGCTGATTCTTCTTCAATATGCGCTTCACCAACATGCAGTGTTTCCTTGATTGAATTAGCTCTCACACCAATATTTGCGCCTAGAGCCTTTGTATTGAGGGCTATCTGAAAATGGCTTTGGCGCTGAAGTTGTCTGTGAATGTGGAGTTGGTGACATGTGAAACCCGCATGTGGAGCATTGGTTTGTTTGGGATGCTCTACCAGGTTCATTTCAGTCCTAGGCACTCAAAGGGCACTAAGCCTAGAGTGTGAAAACTGAGTTTCCTTGAGAGCTGCTTGGAAACCTGATGGTGTGTGAAGTTAGTGAGCCAAATGGAGTTGTTCTCCCACAAGAACCACTCGGCTGATTCTTCTTCAATATGCGCTTCACCAACATGCAGTGTTTCCTTGATTGAATTAGCTCTCACACCAATATTTTCGCCTAGAGCCTTTGCATTGAGGGCTATCTGAAAATGGCTTTGGCGCTGAAGTTGTCTGTGAATGTGGAGTTGGTGGCATGTGAAACCCGCATGTGGAGCATTGGTTTGTGTGGGATGCTCTACCAGGTTCATTCCTACATAATGCACTCAAAGGGCATTAAGCCTAGAGTGTGAAAACTCAGTTTCCTTGAGAGCTGCTTGGAAGCCTGATGGTGTGTGAAGTTAGTGAGCCAAATGGAGGTGTTCTCCCACAAGAACCACTCGGCTGATTCTTCTTCAATATGCGCTTCATCAACATGCAGTGTTTCCTTGATTGAATTAGCTCTCACACCAATATTTGTGCCTAGAGCCTTTGTATTGAGGGCTATCTGAAAATGGCTTTGGCGCTGAAGTTGTCTGTGAATGTGGAGTTGGTGGCATGTGAAACCCGCATGTGGAGCATTGGTTCGTGTGGGATGCTCTACCAGGTTCATTTCAGTCCTAGGCACTCAAAGGGCATTAAGCCTAGAGTGTGAAAACTGAGTTTCCTTGAGAGCTGCTTGGAAGCCTGATGGTGTGTGAAGTTAGTGAGCCAAGTGGAGTTGTTCTCCCACAGGAACCACTCGGCTGATTCTTCTTCAATATGCGCTTCACCAACATGCAGTGTTTCCTTGATTGAATTAGCTCTCACACCAATATTTTCGCCTAGAGCCTTTGTATTGAGGGCTATCTGAAAATGGCTTTGGCGCTGAAGTTCTCTGTGAATGTGGAGTTGGTGGCATGTGAAACCCGCATGTGGAGCATTCGTTTGTGTGGGATGCTCTACCAGGTTCATTCCTACATAATGCACTCAAAGGGCATTAAGCCTAGAGTGTGAAAACTGAGTTTCCTTGAGAGCTGCATGGAAGCCTGATGGTGTGTGAAGTTAGTCAGCCAAATGGAGGTGTTCTCCCACAAGAACCACTCGGCTGATTCTTCTTCAATATGCGCTTCATCAACATGCAGAGTTTCCTTGATTGAATTAGCTCTCACACCAATATTTGCGCCTAGAGCCTTTGTATTGAGGGCTATCTGAAAATGGCTTTGGCGCTGAAGTTGTCTGTGAATGTGGAGTTGGTGGCATGTGAAACCCGCATGTGGATCATTGGTTCGTGTGGGATGCTCTACCAGGTTCATTTCAGTCCTAGGCACTCAAAGGGCATTAAGCCTAGAGTGTGAAAACTGAGTTTCCTTGAGAGCTGCTTGGAAGCCTGATGGTGTGTGAAGTTAGTGAGCCAAATGCAGGTGTTCTCCCACAAGAACCACTCGGCTGATTCTTCTTCAATATGCGCTTCACCAACATGCAGTGTTTCCTTGATTGAATTAGCTCTCACACCAATATTTGCGCCTAGAGCCTTTGCATTGAGGGCTATCTGAAAATGGCTTTGGCGCTGAAGTTGCCTGTGAATGTGGAGTTGGTGGCATGTGAAACCCGCATGTGGAGCATTGGTGTGTGTGGGATGCTCTACCAGGTTCATTCCTACATAATGCACTCAAAGGGCATTAAGCCTAGAGTGTGAAAACTGAGTTTCTTTGAGAGCTGTTTGGAAGCCTGATGGTGTGTGAAGTTAGTGAGCCAAATGGAGTTGTTCTCCCACAAGAACCACTCGGCTGATTCTTCTTCAATATGCGCTCCACCAACATGCATTGTTTCCTTGATTGAATTAGCTCTCACACCAATATTTGCGCCTAGAGCCTTTGTATTGAGGGCTATCTGGAAATGGCTTTGGCGCTGAAGTTGTCTGTGAATGTGGAGTTGGTGACATGTGAAACCCGCATGTGGAGCATTGGTTTGTTTGGGATGCTCTACCAGGTTCATTTCAGTCCTAGGCACTCAAAGGGCATTAAGCCTAGAGTGTGAAAACTGAGTTTCCTTGAGAGCTGCTTGGAAGCCTGATGGTGTGTGAAGTTAGTGAGCCAAATGGAGTTGTTCTCCCACAAGAACCACTCGCCTGATTCTTCTTCAATATGCGCTTCATCAACATGCAGTATTTCCTTGATTGAATTAGCTCTCACACCAATATTTGCGCCTAGAGCCTTTGTATTGAGGGCTATCTGAAAATGGCTTTGGCGCTGAAGTTGTCTGTGAATGTGGAGTTGGTGGCATGTGAAACCCGCATGTGGAGCATTGGTTCGTGTGGGATGCTCTACCAGGTTCATTTCAGTCCTAGGCACTCAAAGGGCATTAAGCCTAGAGTGTGAAAACTGAGTTTCCTTGAGAGCTGCTTGGAAGCCTGATGGTGTGTGAAGTTAGTGAGCCAAATGGAGTTGTTCTCCCACAAGAACCACTCGCCTGATTCTTCTTCAATATGCGCTTCATCAACATGCAGTGTTTCCTTGATTGAATTAGCTCTCACACCAATATTTGGGCCCAGAGCCTTTGTATTGAGGGCTATCTGAAAATGGCTTTGGCGCTGAAGTTGTCTGTGAATGTGGAGTTGGTGGCATGTGAAACCCGCATGTGGAGCATTGGTTCGTGTGGGATGCTCTACCAGGTTCATTTCAGTCCTAGGCACTCAAAGGGCATTAAGCCTAGAGTGTGAAAACTGAGTTTCCTTGAGAGCTGCTTGGAAGCCTGATGGTGTGTGAAGTTAGTGAGCCAAATGGAGTTGTTCTCCCACAAGAACCACTCGGCTGATTCTTCTTCAATATGCGCTTCACCAACATGCAGTGTTTCCTTGATTGAATTAGCTCTCACACCAATATTTTCGCCTAGAGCCTTTGTATTGAGGGCTATCTGAAAATGGCTTTGGCGCTGAAGTTGTCTGTGAATGTGGAGTTGGTGGCATGTGAAACCCGCATGTGGAGCATTGGTTTGTGTGGGATGCTCTACCAGGTTAATTCCTAGATAATGCACTCAAAGGGCATTAAGCCTAGAGTGTGAAAACTGAGTTTCCTTGAGAGCTGCTTGGAAGCCTGATGGTGTGTGAAGTTAGTGAGCCAAATGGAGGTGTTCTCCCACAAGAACCACTCGGCTGATTCTTCTTCAATATGCGCTTCATCAACATGCAGTGTTTCCTTGATTGAATTAGCTCTCACACCAATATTTGCGCCTAGAGCCTTTGTCTTGAGGGCTATCTGAAAATGGCTTTGGCGCTGAAGTTGTCTGTGAATGTGGAGTTGGTGGCATGTGAAACCCGCATGTGGAGCATTGGTTCTTGTGGGATGCTCTACCAGGTTCATTTCAGTCCTAGGCACTCAAAGGGCATTAAGCCTAGAGTGTGAAAACTGAGTTTCCTTGAGAGCTGCTTGGAAGCCTGATGGTGTGTGAAGTTAGTGAGCCAAATGGAGTTGTTCTCCCACAAGAACCACTCGGCTGATTCTTCTTCAATATGCGCTTCACCAACATGCAGTGTTTCCTTGATTGAATTAGCTCTCACACCAATATTTTCGCCTAGAGCCTTTGCATTGAGGGCTATCTGAAAATGGCTTTGGCGCTGAAGTTGTCTGTGAATGTGGAGTTGGTGGCATGTGAAACCCGCATGTGGAGCATTGGTTTGTGTGGGATGCTCTACCAGGTTCATTCCTACATAATGCACTCAAAGGGCATTAAGCCTAGAGTGTGAAAACTGAGTTTCCTTGAGAGCTGCATGGAAGCCTGATGGTGTGTGAAGTTAGTCAGCCAAATGGAGGTGTTCTCCCAGAAGAACCACTCGCCTGATTCTTCTTCAATATGCGCTTCATCAACATGCAGAGTTTCCTTGATTGAATTAGCTCTCACACCAATATTTGGGCCTAGAGCCTTTGCATTGAGGGCTATCTGAAAATGGCTTTGGCGCTGAAGTTGTCTGTGAATGTGGAGTTGGTGGCATGTGAAACCCGCATGTTGATCATTGGTTTGTGTGGGATGCTCTACCAGGTTCATTTCAGTCCTAGGCACTCAAAGGGCATTAAGCCTAGAGTGTGAAAACTGAGTTTCCTTGAGAGCTGCTTGGAAGCCTGATGGTGTGTGAAGTTAGTGAGCCAAATGGAGTTGTTCTCCCACAAGAACCACTCGGCTGATTCTTCTTCAATATGCGCTTCATCAACATGCATTGTTTCCTTGATTGAATTAGCTCTCACACCAATATTTGCGCCTAGAGCCTTTGCATTGAGGGCTATCTGAAAATGGCTTTGGCGCTGAAGTTGTCTGTGAATGTGGAGTTGGTGGCATGTGAAACCCGCATGTGGAGCATTGGTTTGTGTGGGATGCTCTACCAGGTTCATTCCTACATAATGCACTCAAAGGGCATTAAGCCTAGAGTGTGAAAACTGAGTTTCCTTGAGAGCTGCTTGGAAGCCTGATGGTGTGTGAAGTTAGTGAGCCAAATGGAGTTGTTCTCCCACAAGAACCACTCGGCTGATTCTTCTTCAATATGCGCTTCACAACATGCAGTGTTTCCTGATTGAATTAGCTCTCACACCAATATTTGGGCCTAGAGCCTTTGCATTGAGGGCTATCTGAAAATGGCTTTGGCGCTGAAGTTGTCTGTGAATGTGGAGTTGGTGGCATGTGAAACCCGCATGTGGAGCATTGGTTTGTGTGGGATGCTCTACCAGGTTCATTTCAGTCCTAGGCACTCAAAGGGCATTAAGCCTAGAGTGTGAAAACTGAGTTCTCTTGAGAGCTGCTGGAAGCCTGATGGTGTGTGAAGTTAGTGAGCCAAATGGAGTTGTTCTCCCACAAGAACCACTCGGCTGATTCTTCTTCAATATGCGCTTCACCAACATGCAGTATTTCCTTGATTGAATTAGCTCTCACACCAATATTTTTGCTAGAGCCTTTGCATTGAGGGCTATCTGAAAATGGCTTTGGCGCTGAAGTTGTCTGTGAATGTGGAGTTGGTGGCATGTGAAACCCGCATGTGGAGCATTGGTTTGTGTGGGATGCTCTACCAGGTTCATTCCTACATAATGCACTCAAAGGGCATTAAGCCTAGAGTGTGAAAACTGAGTTTCCTTGAGAGCTGCTTGGAAGCCTGATGGTGTGTGAAGTTAGTGAGCCAAATGGAGTTGTTCTCCCACAAGAACCACTCGGCTGATTCTTCTTCAATATGCGCTTCACCAACATGCAGTGTTTCCTTGATTGAATTAGCTCTCACACCAATATTTGCGCCTAGAGTCTTTGTATTGAGGGCTATCTGAAAATGGCTTTGGCGCTGAGTTGTCTGTGAATGTGGAGTTGGTGGCATGTGAAACCCGCATGTGGAGCATTGGTTTGTGTGGGATGCTCTACCAGGATCATGTCTAGATAATGCACTCAAAGTGCATTAAGCCTAGAGTGTGAAAACTGAGTTTCCTTGAGAGCTGCTTGGAAGCCTGATGGTGTGTGAAGTTAGTGAGCCAAATGGAGTTGTTCTCCCACAAGAACCACTCGGCTGATTCTTCTTCAATATGCGCTTCACCAACATGCCGTGTTTCCTTGATTGAATTAGCTCTCACACCAATATTTTCGCCTAGAGCCTTTGCATTGAGGGCTATCTGAAAATGGCTTTGGCGCTGAAGTTGTCTGTGAATGTGGAGTTGGTGGCATGTGAAACCGCATGTGGAGCATTGGTTTGTGTGGGATGCTTTATCAGGTTCATTCCTACATAATGCACTCAAAGGGTATTAAGATTAGAGTGTGAAAACTGAGTTTCCTTGAGAGCTGCATGATAGCCTGATGGTGTGTGAAGTTAGAGAGCCAAAATGGAGTTGTTCTCCCACAAGAACCACTCGGCTGATTCTTCTTCAATATGCGCTTCACCAACATGCAGTATTTCCTTGATTGAATTAGCTCTCACACAATATTTTCGCCTTGAGCCTTTGCATTGAGGGCTATCTGAAAATGGCTTTGGCGCTGAAGTTGTCTGTGAATGTGGAGTTGGTGGCATGTGAAACCCGCATGTGGAGCATTGGTTTGTGTGGGATGCTCTACCAGGTTCATTCGTACATAATGCACTCAAAGGGCATTAAGCCTAGAGTGTGAAAACTGAGTTTCCTTGAGAGCTGTTTGGAAGCCTGATGGTGTGTGAAGTTAGTCAGCCAAATGGAGTTGTTCTCCCACAAGAACCACTCGGCTGATTCTTCTTCAATATGCGCTTCACCAACATGCAGTGTTTCCTTGATTGAATTAGCTCTCACACCAATATTTGCGCCTAGAGCCTTTTGTATGAGGGCTATCTGAAAATGGCTTTGGCGCTGAAGTTGTCTGTGAATGTGGAGTTGGTGGCATGTGAAACACGCATGTGATCATTGGTTCGTGTGGGATGCTCTACCAGGTTCATTTCAGTCCTAGGCACTCAAAGGGCATTAAGCCTAGAGTGTGAAAACTGAGTTTCCTTGAGAGCTGCTTGGAAGCTGATGGTGTGTGAAGTTAGTGAGCCAAATGGAGTTGTTCTCCCACAAGAACCACTCGGCTGATTCTTCTTCAATATGCGCTTCACCAACATGCAGTGGTTTCCTTGATTGAATTAGCTCTCACACCAATATTTGCGCCTAGAGCCTTTGCATTGAGGGCTATCTGAAAATGGCTTTGGCGCTGAAGTTGTCTGTGAATGTGGAGTTGGTGGCATGTGAAACCCCGCATGTGGAGCATTGGTTTGTGTGGGATGCTCTACCAGGTTCATTCCTACATAATGCACTCAAAGGGCATTAAGCCTAGAGTGTGAAAACTGAGTTTCTCTGAGAGCTGTTTGGAAGCCTGATGGTGTGTGAAGTTAGTGAGCCAAATGGAGTTGTTCTCCCACAAGAACCACTCGCTGATTCTTCTTCAATATGCGCTTCACCAACATGCAGTGTTTCCTTGATTGAATTAGCTCTCACACCAATATTTTCGCCTAGAGCCTTTGTATTGAGGGCTATCTGAAAATGGCTTTGCGCTGAAGTTGTCTGTGAATGTGGAGTTGGTGGCATGTGAAACCCGCATGTGGAGCATTGGTTTGTGTGGGATGCTCTACCAGGTTAATTCCTACATAATGCACTCAAAGGGCATTAAGCCTAGAGTGTGAAAACTGAGTTTCCTTGAGAGCTGCTTGGAAGCATGATGGTGTGTGAAGTTAGTGAGCCAAATGGAGGTTGTTCTCCCACAAGAACCACTCGGCTGATTCTTCTTCAATATGCGCTTCACAACATGCAGTGTTTCCTTGATTGAATTAGCTCTCACACCAATATTTTCGCCTAGAGCCTTTGCTATTGAGGGCTATCTGAAATGGCTTTGGCGCTGAAGTTGTCTGTGAATGTGGAGTTGGTGGCATGTGAAACCCGCATGTGGAGCATTGGTTTGTGTGTGATGCTCTACCAGGTTCATTCCTACTAATGCACTTAAAGGACATTAAGCCTAGAGTGTGAAAACTGAGTTTCCTTGAGAGCTGTTTGGAAGCCTGATGGTGTGTGAAGTTAGTGAGCCAAATGGAGGTGTTCTCCCACAAGAACACTCGGCTGATTCTTCTTCAATATGCGCTTCACCAACATGCAGTGTTTCCTTGATTGAATTAGCTCTCACACCAATATTTTGCGCCTAGAGCCTTTGTATTGAGGGCTATCTGAAAATGGCTTTGGCGCTGAAGTTGTCTGTGAATGTGGAGTTGGTGGACATGTGAAACCGCATGTGGAGCATTGGTTTGTGTGTGATGCTCTACCAGGTTCATTTCAGTCCATAAGCACTCAAAGGGCATTAAGCCTAGAGTGTGAAAACTGAGTTTCCTTGAGAGCTGTTTGGAAGCCTGATGGTGTGTGAAGTTAGTGAGCCAAATGGAGTTGTTCTCCCACAAGAACCACCTAGCTGATTCTTCTTCAATATGCGCTTCACCAACATGCAGTGTTTCCTTGATTGAATTAGCTCTCACACCAATATTTTCGCCTAGAGCCTTTGTATTGAGGGCTATCTGAAAATGGCTTTGGCGCTGAAGTTGTCTGTGAATGTGGAGTTGGTGCAATGTGAACCCGCATGTGGAGCATTGGTTTGTTGTGGGATGCTCTACCAGGTTCATTCTAGACTAAGGCACTCAAAGGGCATTAAGCCTAGAGTGTGAAAACTGAGTTTCCTTGTGAGGCTGCTTGGAAGCCTGATGGTGTGTGAAGTTAGTGAGCCAAATGGAGGTGTTCTCCCACAAGAACCACTCGGCTGATTCTTCTTCAACTATGCGCTTCATCAACATGCAGTGTTTCCTTGATTGAATTAGCTCTCACACCAATATTTGCGCCTAGAGCCTTTGTCTTGAGGGCTATGTGAAAATGGCTTTGGCGCTGAAGTTGTCTGTGAATGTGGAGTTGGTGGCATGTGAAACCCGCATGTGGAGCATTGGTTCTTGTGGGGATGCTCTACCAGGTTCATTTCTAGTCCTAAGGCACTCAAAGGGCATTAAGCTAGAGTTTGAAAACTGAGTTTCCTTGAGAGCTGCTTGGAAGCCTGATGGTGTGTGAAGTTAGTGAGCCAAATGGAGTTGTTCTCCACAAGAACCACTCGGCTGATTCTTCTTCAATATGCGCTTCACCAACATGCAGTGTTTCCTTGATTGAATTAGCTCTCACACCAATATTTCGCCTAGAGCCTTTGCATTGAGGGCTATGCTGAAAATGGCTTTGGCGCTGAAGTTGTCTGTGAATGTGGAGTTGGTGGCATGTGAAACCCGCATGTGGAGCATTGGTTTGTGTGGGATGCTCTACCAGGTTCATTCCTACATAATGCACTTAAAGGACAATTAAGCCTAGAGTTCGTGAGCAATGA